>NW_024962271.1:14101443-14265385 GCF_019238085.1 Lagopus leucura
ACAGGTGAATTGCCTTCACCTGTGCTCCTCTGGCTGACTCATGGCTCGCCTCAGGTGATCAATCAGAGGTTCAGGCTGTGACTCAGCAGTTGCCATACAGTCAGGCTTACAAATGCATCAGTGGGATTCAGATTTGCGAACACAGAAGAAAAGAACTTGACACGCGGAAAAGAGAAAACTTGACAGTTTTCACTTCTGCACATTGGCTTAAAGAGGGACTGGATTCTGAGCAAAGAAATGTCTGAATCATTTCTGTCTTCAGAAAACAGAGCATGCTGGAATTGAAGGCGAAGTTGGTATGTACATCCAGCAATACAGTAGTAGATGTGCTGAGCCACATATCCTTTCCGGGCACTGACGCAGTGCACTATCTAAAAGCAGAAGCTTAGAGCACTGTGGATCACTACATTTTTTGCAGAACACCCACCATAGGAGATTAACAACATATAGCCAAAGCTGGCACTTGGTAGCTTACCCAAATCCAACATGAGGTGATCAAAACTTGTACAAACTGTCTCTAAAACATTAGGGAAAAGGAGATGTACATTAGAGACAGCAGAACAGTAGAAAAGAACTTATCAGAGAAAACACATTAACTTTGTATTAGAAGACAAGAGAAAAGTACTGGCCTCCATACAGAGGCTGAGGAAGTACGGCATGGTGTGAAGAATCAGCCCTAGCTATAAAGGCTATAAAGCTGCCTTTGGACTCACAGCAGTACATCATTAATTGAAACTAGTTTCGGTGAGTGAGGGGAAAGAAGACCCCAAGCATGGAACAAGTTCATTATATACACTGTCCTCCCACACAGCAGTTAAAAAAAAAAAAGGATGAGTCAGTTGTAGTTAATGAGGAAGTGCAGAAGAACAGGCATAGGTTTCTTTGTGCTTCTTCCTTTGTAACCATGGAATGGGGAGAAAAAACCTCCATCCTATTCTGGAAACAGCAGTTTCCCTGCAAGCAAGAATATATTGTTCAATGAAAGCCTCATTGAATGTTCTTTCCCATTTCTGTGTGGCTGAGATACCTCATACAGATGGATAGTCTGATCAGCTAAAAATCTGGCTAAACTAGATCAGGAACGTGACAGGCCTTCTCTCCAAAGTCTCTGCTTTTAGACTGCTCAACCCAGTGCATATTTTAATCTCAATACGGTTTGTTAATCTAATGCATCAGGTAGTTACACAAAATATAGATAAGCCCATTGAATACTTGAAGCATTTGATTCATTACAGTGCAATCCTAATTTTGCCCTTGACAAGTTGAAGCATTTTCATTATGATTTCATCAAGAATAACAGCTCCAAAGCCAAAGTAAAATGCTAAAGGCTTCATCACCCTGCAGAATGAGCCATCTCCCTCAAAAATAGGTCTTTAAACATGTTTCCTATTGCTTTTTGAAGGGCAGAGGACAACCAAAAGCAAGACGTAGCTTGTTCAGGGCTAAGGAAAATAAAAAAAATCAAAGGGAAAGAAAGGAAAAGCAGGAAAGCTATAAATAAGGTTCAAATCATAAGTCACTTGGGTTGGTAGGGACCTTAGAGATCAGCTGTAAAAATAGCAGAATAAGGGGAGACGGAGCACCCAAGGAAAAAATTTGTTTATTTAACAAACATATTTATGATTTCCCCTGGTCTCTACTTCCCAGCCTGCCATCGATCCTCTGTGTAGCTTAGTACACTTCCTTTGTACTTTAGCTCCAAATGAACTGCAAGGTTGTTTTGTGAAGCTTGAAAGTGAGTGTGAGATATTACTAAGCAACAGTTAAATAATCCAATATTGGCCACTGTACATGCCTAACATGGACCAATGAGGCTTCAGAAATGAATCATAGTGTTAACATGGGCACAGCTAGACCAGCATTAACAGTTCAGAATTATCTGAACTCACTGAACAAACTCAAACAGTACACAAGTTATTTGGATCAGTCTTCTGCAGCTGTTTACAGTCTGTATTAACACTATTTTTGGTTAGTGTCATGTTAAAAGTAAAACAACACATTGTTTTAGTTTCCCCTCTTAACCATGTACCCCATAATTCAAAAAAGAAAAAAAAAAAAAAAAAGATGAAAATTCAATTTCCAAAACATGTTCCTTGAGTTATGAATTATGTATATAATTGCTCTGCTATTGTCTATATTTACATCTGCAAAATCCCAAAAAGTTGGATCTCAGAAACAGCTTTGTGCTAATACACAGCAACTGCAGCTTCATTTTTAATAACTAACCCTATGCTGAATACATGGTTTGTCATTTCCCGGTAAGAAGAAAAGATAATCTAGATTGGTAGCCCCTATTAAGAAGAATTTTTCAGTGCTTGTAGCCTCCTAATTCAAGCACAGGGATGCTATCAAAGATAGTCTTGGTAACAAGCCTAAGCTACTTATCATTGATACAGGGCAAAAAAAGTAGCACCATTATTGCTGGTGAGAGTTAAGAGAGCTACAAGTCATTAATAATTTCATTACCACCTATCATACCACAGTAGGCAAGCTAGACCCAACAAGACTGCTTCTTCTGTGTCTTTCAGTTCCATCAACTCCCTGTTATATCAGTACCTTATTAAGGACAGCTTCTGGTTCCCCATGTGGTCATTTCCAAGAGTTTGCAAGCAGAGGTCATTTATTCACATAGGAATATGCTTTGTCACCATATATGTCAGATAGCATTCTGGTGTGTGAAATAAGGAAGCACCTGAGATATGCTAGAGGTAAGATGAATCTAAAGGCCTTTCAAAATGAACACAAACCTACTTGATGCATTTATTTCAGTTAAATCTCTCTCCTCCCTGTATTTTTTTAATTTATTTTCTCTAATCTGCACAAAAATCTTGATCTGATGAAATAAGATCTTCCTAGACTTCAACAGATTTGATTGACTTGCAAATGCAATTAAGAACAAGTGAAGATAGCACTGTTGCCTCTCGTCCAAACACATTTTTCTGTTTCAATGATCATCTGTTTTTATTGCAGGAGATCATTGCTGCAGGCCCTATGTAAACACAACAAAGATATTGCCTGTCCAATACAGAGAACATCCCCACATCTCATCATGCAGTTGACTTTTCTGTAGGGTTAAACAAACAGGAGAAAAAAACAGTTCCCAAGAAACCACCTTTAGGCTTCACCCACGTTACTACTGTTAGCGTAAACAGAATTTACTTAAAACATATTAGCATGATTCATTCACATATAAAGCCAGAATAAATATATGTTATAAGCAGTAATTAAGTTGTAGCACACCCACATGTTCTTCAGATTTTAATGCAGGTTTTAGAAAGGTTAGCACAACATGAAAGTCCTGAACTAACTTCATTTGACTAGATAAATAAGTTCCAGCAATAGATTTAATGAAGAAATGAACCTAAACACGTGAGCATAGCAGTTTCTGAGAAATGCATGGTTGTTTTTTGTTTGTTTGTGTTTTAAAAATGAAGTCAACCCCGAAGGATTTTGAAACTTCAAGAGCATCATAGGGCTGTTACGAAAGTGAAACAGAAGAATCTGAAAGACAAGTGGATTTCCTGAAATTTTGCCCCATATCTTTGACCTCTTGCAAAAAGATAGTTTATAAACATTTACCACTTGTTTATAAATATTTCTGCAGTGGCTCCCATAAGTTCTTATGCATGGGACTGCAGTCACTTTTCAGGACCAGTGACTTTACACAATACCTAAGCATCTTACTTACTTCTTGAAAAGAAATGCCATCCTACTCTTCCCTGGAGCATGCTGTCATGTTTCCTCCATTGCTGTCATCACCTCCAGAACATGATCTTCATAGTTGGTCTGCAATACAAAAGCCCCCTGTCAGCCTATATACATTCATGTACGTTATAACCTCCTTTACTGATACAGGAAGAAAGAAAAAGCCCTCAATGAAGTCAACTCCAGATGAGTGAAGTTTATTGCATTTTTATTGAAGCACCACTGACAAAGGAAATACTGCAAATGCTCTGAGAATCAAATAGTATTTTAAGACACCAGAGAAATCATCAATGACGTGATCCCTTTGGAAATCCAGCTTCAGTTCTGTTGCTCATTCAATTCCCCTGTTTTCCTCATATTATCCTTTATACAGCACTAAGCATGAAGACTTAGGAAAACAAGCTGCAGTTTCTATCTCACCAGAAACACAGAGTATCAAGGGAGGAGTAAATGACTCTTGAAACATTTTCCCATTCTACTGGGAATCCAAAAATCTTCCTGCTCAGCTCAACTCTACTCAACCTCTTTAGCCACCAGTGAAATACTGCCAAGGTGATCTGCTTATTTTGGCAAGTCATACCAGCTGTGGAGTGCTGATGAAAAGTTGGAGCACGTACAGAGGATTTTCAGCAGCTTTTTCACTTGACATATTGCAAGTCAGGGATAGATTCACTTTCTCCTAGAAAAGCTTAGGCGCTCTGTTGTTGGATAAACATAACTCTGACTCTTTATAACCTCTGTTTATACATTCTAGCATAACAGGTAAGGTAACAGAGTGCTACAGTAATTTTAAATGACATTTGAAAACCTGCAGGTGTTTCTCCAGCAAACAACTGCTAGATGCAGTCTCTATAACCAGTGATTAAATGAGTTTTTCTTCACTAGGAAATTATCTCTGTTCTAGCAAAGTAATTGCTTGCTGTTTGCTTGAAATTATGGCAGAGGTAGTGACCGAAGCATTGACCTAGACTACCAAGACTGTAATCCTTAAGCTGAAATGAAGCCCATGTTCTCATTTTTAATTTTCTTTTTTTCCTGCTACTTATACAACAACTCATTTTCCTTAGGAGAAAGATAAGACCTGCATATTCACAAATTGTTACATTTATCCAAGCGACAAAATAGAAGTGATAACCTCTAAAGCACACGTTTTGCTGAGAATCAGTAAGGAGGAGAAAAAAGTTACCTGATAAACTTCTATTACAATGTTTCAAGGACGGATTGAATAGGCTACAGAAAAACAAAATCAAACAAAAAACCCCTCACCTTCTGGTACCTTTAGTATTTCTGAAAAGAGATGGAAATGGCCCTGCAAAAACAGTAGGAAGGACTCCCTGGGGCCCAAGTCAGTAACATCTGAGCTTTGCTCATGTATCCCCTGCCTGCACTACATGTAGAAAGTGAGATAAAAGCAACACTCCGAGGCTGCTTAAACTTGAGAAGAGGGATTGTGACCACATAGAATCCCCACTGCAGAAAGGAAGCTATGGCCAGTTATAGCTTGCTTCTACTAGTAACTTAGTCAATGAAAGAAATCATCTTCAACAACTTCTTTCTGTACTTTTTTTTTTTTTTTTTTTTTTTCCTCCTCAGAAGTAATTTTTAATGTCAGACAGACTCTAAACTATACTGGGCCAAGCAGTTTTTGTTCTAGAAAGGAAAAAAAGCTTTTCAATAAATGCTGAGTTATTTCTTGTTGTGCATCCTGCAGGTGCTCTCAAAATAAGTTTCACAGCAACATTCAGAGGGCAAGGGATTTTACCTACATTGATGGGGATCTCTTTTCTGTGGTTAGCAGACTGATTTAGCTCCCAGCCCCAAAACACTGACACCCTGGTCTTTGCATCCAACCCCCTCTCCATCTGGGTTCCCTACAGCCAAAGATTCAATCCCCAAATTACCATTTCCTCTCAATAGGTGGAATGAAACCCTAAGAAACAACCTGTTAAGTATCACACAAAAATAACTCCAGCAGCTCACACCACCTTCCTTTTCTCTAGGCTGCCTCTCATCACACCCTTCCCACTCTGGCAGCCAAGCCCATCAGATTACTTCACCACCTTGCTCAGCCCTCCTGAGGCACAGACCTCCTTCTTCTTCCCCAGCCACAGCTATTAGAGGCCATCACAGCTGTGGCCAACATCTTAAGCTATTACATAAGCTAAAACCAGGAAATTCTGTTTTTGCAGGGAAGAAGGTTGGTTTTCAGCATTCTTACAGTCATAGTTTGCTCACCTAGCAGAAGTGTTGCCTGTATCATGTGGCCTTGGCTGTGGAGCTCAAACTCATATCACAGACTTATTGGAGCACTGTAACCATTTAATTCCTCATCTCATCTTTTTCAGACAGCACAGACAGTGCTTCTTGTGGTTGCTGTGTTCCTGCTCTCCTGGCTGCCTCACCACATCATCACAATGTGGGCAGAGTTTGGGCACTTTCCCCTCAACAACATCTCCTTCACCTTCCGCATCATCTCCCATTGCTTGGCCTATGGGAACTCCTGCATCAACCCCATCATTTACGCTTTCCTCTCAGAGAACTTCCGCAAGGCCTGTCAGCAGGCCTTCAACTGCAAGTGCTTCCTGCAGCCAGTCCCCACTGAGAAGCTGGTCAGAATACGCATGGAGAACTTCTCTACCACACACTCAACCACTAATGTGTAAGTGGGGCTCAGAAATACCTTTCAGGAGAAGAGAGGAGGGCGGTGTCTGACAGAACAGCTATACAGGGGCATTTTAGGTACCTTGCTGCTAGGCACCATCAGAAGTGTCTGAATGCCCTTGTGGTTTCCCTAAGAGGAAACAGCTGTAGTTATGTCCATAAAGGATAAGATGTGTTTAAACAGAAGGTGTAATTATGGACAGACATGAAATGAGCAAGTTAACAATTCTGCGTGTGGGCTGTTATTAGGATGTGAGCAATGAGTGACATGACATTTACCAAGGGCGCTGAGAAGCAGTTTGGTAATCTAGCTAACATATCAACGAATGTGTCCATTTCTTAAGCAGTCATTTTACCGTATGTGAGCTGTGTATGTTTTTAGCTGTGATGGAATCTCTAAATCTCCTGCAAGTCTTTGCCATAGTATTTACTTACTGTGTAGTATAACATGAGGTCTCACTGATGCTCATGTCTGCGTTTGATGGCTCTGTAGAGGCTTGCATTCCCCAGGGTCTCAATGTCTGCATACTCCTGGATGTAATTATGGCTGTTAATGACCGGCTGTAATAACTGCCTAACTAATAATTATGTGAGATTTCTCAAAATATGCCTAAAAGAACTGTTTTCGTCTGAAAGTGATATTTACACAAGACTTTATTGGTGCATGTGCTGTTCTCTGGGCATATCTACCCAAAGCTTTTATTGGACGTGTTCTTATACAAATGTTAAAATACCTTCTTTTGATTAAATGTTTAAGTTTAAAGTTATGATTCGTGAATATATAAAGCACGTGTTACTTCAGATTTAAGAAGCATATGGCCAGAAGGCTGTTATAGTGTCACCATGTGGTCTGATGTCACCACTGTGTGCTTCAGTCCTGACTGGATTCACAGACTGTTAAGGAGCTTTTGAAAGTGCATTATAGAAGTTTAACTTGAAGTTTAACTAAGAACCATAACCACAATACCCAAATATGGTCTCAATCATCTTCAGTATCTTTTACGACTGCCTTCAAAACGTATACGCCAATTTCTGTGAGATGTACTCCATGCACCAAACATTCATATTTTTTATTAACGTGTGCGTTATACACCCCAGCCTCAAGCCCCCTGCTGTGCTCAACTGACCAGCAGTCAGCCCAACTGACCAGCAGTCGCCCCTGCGCCGCCATGACTGCCCCCTCAGCCGGCGCGGCGCGAGGGCGGGGCGGCCCCTTCCCGCCACAGCCCCTCAGCGCCGGCGGGAGCCCGCGCCCCTCGTGAAGGGACACGCCGCCCCGCCGCCTCAGGAAAAAAGAACGGCTCTGTTATCACCGGTGCCGCTTAGTTGCTGATAGAAACCAAGCCGATGCATTATGATCGTTGCCGAGTTGTTTTGGCTGCGGATCTCCAGTCAGAAGCTGATGTTTATGTGACATCATTTAACTTCTTTAGGGCTATTTTCTCCCCGGAATCAAACGTTACCTGAGAGGAGGCAGTGTAGTAGAAATCAGTCACATTATTTAGCTGGGAACTGTAGGTGGCAGAGCAAAATACTACAGCGCGTACCTGCAACAGAAGTTGGGATCCCAAGCGAAGAAAGAAGAAAAAAAAATTCATCTAAAAGGGCAAATATACATGAAACTGGGAAAGCCACTATCACCAGCTCACTCAGGAGGGAGAACATTAAAAGACAGTAACTCCACATTCATGTAACATGGGAAAGCACTGCAGCTTTGGAAACTGCCTCCTTAGATCAGATTGAAGCTATGTGACACCTGAGATGGTCAGCCTGAAAGCAGGCAAGAAAATACTAGTTTTTTTTTTTTTTTTTCCTTGGAATTTAATAAAACGAATTCATCTAAGATAATCAGTGTATTCATGTTAAAGCCACTTGCAGGACCTGATACAACACAAGATGTGGTTCAACAAAGAGGGTTTTCTGTAAATTGTAATCCTACAGATTGCCCCCAAATTGCTCTTAAGTATTTACTCTCCAGGAAAGCACGCATCTGCCTGCAGACACATGAATTGCATGATTTGCTACGGAATGAACTTTGGAGTGGTCTACACAACTAACGTACATGTCACTTCATTCACAAAGTTGAAAGCCTTCTATTGAAGAAAATAACTTTACCCTAAGAATCCTGTAACTGCAACTGAACAGAATACACAGCTTCAGTATGCAGCAAAAGGTTATAGCCTTATGCTGAAGTGGCTGTTCAAGTTTTCTGTTTCTTCAGCTTTCACTCATACTAAGCTCCAGAACCTTATTTGGTTGGAAACCAGATACAGAGACACTGCCATGTTCTTTTCAGTTAACAGATTTCTACATACTGAACTTTAGCAAAGGCAAAGAGATGGATAGTACAGAAGAAAGAGCCACTAAAAGGAAGAGCTGCAATAAGTCCCCCCAGTATAAATCATAGTTAAATTACTTTTTTTTTTTTAAGTGATTATTTCCCATGGACGCAAATGAGCAGCTAGATACAAAATAACCTCAGCCTCACTTTAATCTTCTCAGTTTAAGAGAACAGTGACACCATACCCAAAAGAAACTTTCTGCATCTGTTCCATTAGAATAGAATTTGAGTCAAAACACTTTCTTTCCTGCCATTGGAGACATTTCCAGCTTTTTTTTTTTTTTTTTTTTTTTTTTTAAATCACTTCAACAGACATGCCATATGAAGAACAATCAGCAAACACATAAAGCCTTTTTTAATACAATAAAGCAGCACCAATGTTTATTCTCAGTGAAAGACATCAAAGCCTGAAAAAGCCTTCAGTTTTATTATACAAATTTTTCTCCCACCCATCTTTAGAGGCATAAAAATGTATAATTTGTCATTTTGCCTTTCCACCATGTAACTAAATTGGGCCAAAGCTGTAACAAGGTTGGGAAGATAATTTCTTTTTTCCTGCCAGTAGACACTTTAAAAAATGTTTAGCTAGTGATAAGGGACATTGAAATGCAACAGAACCGCACATCACAGAGGCACATTCATGAGTTGTGATGCCTCTGGAAATGATTTTTACAGTTTCTGAAACAGTGCACCAAGTTAACCAGATCATCCTGTTCTGCAACTCAATTCTCTATCATTTCAGCCTACCTTACACACTTACTTGTTGTATCTTAATTGATTCAATTTAGTCCCTACCAGGCCATTTATTACCAACTCAAATCAAGCTGCTTTAGGAGGAGGTTCATTAAGAGAAGCATCCATGCCTGGAAGACCTGTCCTTTTTCGAGCAGCAGTCTCTATTTTCCGCACCAGGTCCACATCCCATCGATGGGTTACAAAGCTAACCACAGCTCCAGGCATCTTGCTTCCGACCCGCCCAACACGCCCCACACGGTGTAGGTAATCCTGCAGGGTGTTTGGGAAATCATAGTTGACCACAAGCTGCACACTGCTAGTGTCCAACCCCCGTGAGGCAAGGTCAGTGCAGATGAGGACAGACACATCTCCCTTCTGAAAGGAAGCAAAGATGCCAGCTCTGGCAGCTGCCAACATCCGTCCCTGTAACCTCAGGTGCTTGATTTTGTGATCGTCCAAGATATAGCCCAGCCAGTTGACGGTGCTGGCACTGTTGCAGAAGATGAGGACAGCCCCACTGGACGCTGAGCGCTCCTTCAGGAGCTGCAGCAGTTCAAGCAGCTTGTCCTGGCCTTTGAGACGGACAAATTTCTGCTGGACATGTGAAGGCAGGCGATGCAAGCTCTGGGTGCTGATGTTGACAAAGCAGTCCACGTCGACAAACCTTGCAAGCATCTGGCTGAGCCCCGCAGGGAAAGTGGCTCCTACCACCACCACCTGGGTCCTCTCCTCCCCGGGGCCAGCCGGCGCGGGGGCACCCGCGGCAAGCGGGGCGTGCGCCAGGACCTCCTGCAGCGGCGCGGCGAAGGACTCGTCGTCTATCAGCGCGTCCGCCTCGTCCAGCACCAGCCAGCGCAGCCGCCCAAGGACCAGAAAGCGCCGCCGCAACGCGGTCCGCAGCGCCCCCGGGGTGCCCAGCAGCACAGCGGCTCCCGGTGGTGGCGCCCGCAGCTGCCGCCTCAGCCCTCCTGCGGCGCCGCCGCCCGTCAGCCCGCGCACCAGCAGCCCCGCCGGGCGGCACAGCGCCGCCGCCACCGCGCCCACCTGCGCCACCAGCTCCCGCGACGGCAGCACCACCAACCCGCGGGGCGACGCCGATCGCGGCCCCGACCCCTCGGGCTTCTCCACGGCCGGCTCCAGACCGGCAGGGCGGGCCAGCAGCCGGTCGAGCAGCGGCAGCAGGTAGGCCAGCGTCTTGCCGCTGCCCGTCTCGGCGGCGCACAGGGCGCTACGACCGCGGCGCAGGGCGGGTATGGCGAGGCGCTGCACCGCCGTGGGGCGGCCGATTGAGAGGTCCCGCAGGGCGGTCAGAAGAGCCGGCTGCAGTCCCATCTCCGCGAAAAGCGGGCCCTGCCCCGCTTGGGGCTCCGGCGCCAGCAGGGCGGGGGCCGCTTGCTGGACGGCCTCTAGCTGAAAGTAGTCCCCACGCGCCTTCCTGTGCTTCCAGCCTGCCGACACCAGCTGCGGACGGTCCCAGCGCCCCACCGTCTGCCAGCGGGGCTGGCTCAGCTCCGGCCGCCGGCTCCGCAGCAGCAGCTTACCGGGCCGCACTGCCGCCGTCTGTCCCCGCCCGCGCCGGCAGCCCCGCTCGCCCCGCTGCAGGCGCAGCCGCAGCGCCCAGGGGATGCGCACCACGTTCTCGGGGGGCTGCGCGCCCGCCGCCCGGGCCGCGGCCACCCCACCGTGCCTTAGAACCATGGCCTATCCCGCGTGATAGCGGCGGCGCGATCTGATGACGTCACGACGCAGCGCCTCGCCCAGCCGGCGCCGCGCGAGGAAGGTGAGCGCGTGCGGCCGTACCTCGGGTGCCGGCCTCATCCTGCCGCAGCCCCTTGGCGGGTCACTGCGAGCTGGCACGGCCCCGCGCCCCTCAGGTCAGAGCCCGTTCCCCGTGCAGCTGGCGCCGGGGTCGCGGCGGCCTGCGTGGAGGCTGTCAGGTTGGCAGCCTCAGCACCCACGAAGGGAAGCTTGGGGCGCTTACTGATAGGGGATGCTGTTTGCTAACACCTTCCCCCCCCCCGTCTTGCTTTCTCTGTTTTAAACAGCACCGCAACGGGAATGACGGTGAACACACCTCTCTGCTTCAGGGGAAAAAACATCCTGGCCCCCATGGTGCGTGTGGGAACGCTGCCAATGCGGCTCCTCGCGCTGGATTATGGCGCCGACATCGTGTACTGCGAGGTACGAGCGGGATGGCTGGGGACGTTGTTATTGCCAACAGTAAAGGAACGCGGGTGGATAGGAAATCTGGGGACGTGGTTGCAGAGAACTGAGTACAGGAACAGACTTGGCTTACTCAAGGACTGTGAAGGACTTTCCTTTTCCATATTCTTTCCATTAAAGAAATGGATAGAGTAGCTCAGCAGAATGCTTTGAGCTGTCATCAAGTCATGGAAGACCCATGCCATAAGGCTGATTAATTAGTTCAGTTAATTTAGACAAAGCACTCACTATAAATTTATATTTTACAGCAGTAGCTTACTTTTGTTTCTAGCACGATAGATAAGTGTTTGAGCAAAATACATCTTACAGAAGTACTTCAGCACACCATTGTTCTGCTCATAAAGAAGTGAAATTGCTTCTGCCAGGTTCTTGACAATAACAGGCAAAGTATTCACAGGTAGGTTTTGGTGGCTGGCCCTTACGTTAGCCCAGGATGGCTCTACTCTAGGTCCACATGTTCTGGTGGCATAGAGAACAGAGGTGCCAACAATTTGCCTGTGCTCCTTAGGCCAGCCACAATCCTTCACCAGGTGCTCGATCACCAGCTCAAGCCATGACCTAACAGTTCCCCTACAGTCATCTTTCATAGTTTGAAACTTTGAGTGCAGTGCTTCGGTTTGTTTATTTTGTTCTGCTTTTGATAGTTTTTTTTTAATATTTAATAAAACAGATAATTCCCTACAGCTGGAAGGTTTGTATGCTTTTACTCATTAAAATTTTTCCCCCTTTGTTCTCAGGAGCTGATTGACATAAAGATGATGCAGTGTAAGAGAGTAGTAAATGGTAAGCATGGTATTTCTTTTATTAATATCTGTAAGCATTCTTTTTTTTATTCAAGAGAAAAAAATTACTTCGCTGAAGTCATCTTACAGTGATCACCATGAGATGTAGGTACCTATAATCCTTCTAAACAGCTCATAGAAACCTAAATAAGCTTTTGAAGTGCCATTCTTACACCTATATGTTTCTGTACAGTTTCAGACTTTCATTTCTACTTCCCAGGCACTTCAGTTGTTCAGCCAGGGAAACCACAACTCTTTTTAGAGGACTGAGCTAACCAGTTAGTAACACTGTAGGATACTGAAAAAGAAAATACTAACATACAGTTCTTCCCTACTCTTTGGGGAATAGGAGGAGAAACCTCACCATTGACTTAAGCTGCTGCTGGGATTCAATGAATCTTCTGTTAAATTTTTTGACAGATCTTAGGTCACTGGGCGTGTAGGTGAAGGGGACAGTGCTGGGCCCAGCTCACAGCCACCAAAACCTTGTTAGCCCACTACAGTGGCCAAGAAACACATTCATTCAGACTTTAGTAGAGACGGCTTATGATCAAGAGTCCGTTTAAGTATTACCTATTGGTAGCATTATTAAGGAAGCAATGAATTTGAGGTCTTACTGTCATTCTTTCCTTAACTTCAGGTCTGGGGCCTAGATTTGGCATAACATGATTTTCACAGCCAAGTTCTTAAAAGACCCTTGTAAGTTTCACAACAGCTGGGTGAGATGAGAAACAGCTTTTTGTAGTATCCCTGTCAAGGAACAGAAGTCAACCATAAGTCTATATTCCATTCTTGCCTTTCTGAAAACTGTAGTATTACATTCATTCTGGCTTGTTTCAGTGCTGTTGCTCCCTCAGCAAACAAGTTGGGAGTACCAAGTAATGGAACTTGCAGTTTGCAAGAAACGTACTGCAAAGGGTTAGGGAAGATCAGGTGTCACTGGTTGTTCGTGGAAATTTTGCTTGGTAGCATTTTGTTTATATACAAACTGTATAGTCACTACTTCCTTTATGATTGCATTTGTATACTATTTGTCTGTTTTATGTTCCTCACTGCATATAGAAGTTCTTGAAACAGTAGACTTTGTTGCACCAAATGACAGAGTTGTTTTCAGAACCTGTGAAAGGGAGAGGCACCGAGTCATCTTTCAAATGGTAAGAAAGCAAAAGCAGGTACTCTCCTAAACAAGAAAGTGCTAGTTACAGTCTTAATCCAAGACCAAAAGAACTCTGTGTTTCAGATTCTCTATTCTTTGATGCTTCAGATAAAGATAAGATTTCGCATAACATTTGTTACAGAATTTTTAAGCTGTTGGTACACATGCAGTTAACATGCTGCTAAGTTTTCCATACGAGTGTTTTCAGAAAAAGTGATTAAGGTGAATTCTGTGCTCTCTGAAGAGATCTTGTTTTTGTAATCAGTTTCTTTATTATATTTTCAAAACGTACACATACCAGCAATGAATTACAGTGACACTTGATCACATGCTTCAATCTTGCACTGCAAGCCTCACTGGAAAGACTAAATGATATTGTTTGTCTGTCTAAGAGGGCATTAGGATGTGCATTAATGTTGCTAAAATTGATGGAGGAAGGAGGCTGCATTAGCCAATGAAAGACTTTTTCAGGGGTAATGATAGTGCTGGAATAAGCTGTGTGTAGAGGCTATTGACTCCTTAGAGATGGAAATACTTAAAAACAGGACATCTAATTGTGATAGACTGAGAACATTTGGTACTGTTGTAGGTTAGGAAAGAGGACTGATCTCTTAATTTCTTTTTGCATCATTTATTGTCGTTCACTGGTTGACATGCTTAAGCTAAATGTTTTTGCTATCTTGTGCTGTGAAAGGGTCTCTTTTACATTGTACTAAATGCTTAGAGCAAATATAGTTCTCCATTTATGGAAGTGTACTTTTTTAATCACTTGATGCTATTTTGTAATTATATACTCTTTATTTTATCATCAGGGTTCAGCAGATGCTGAAAGAGCCTTGGCAGTAGCTAAGCTTGTGTAAGTCATCTACCCTCACACCATTCCCACTCTGGCTTCATAGTTTTATTATTGGTAGTGGTGGTTGTGGCTTTTGTGGCTTTTTTTTCCTGTTGGCTTTTTTGGGAGGGGGTTATTTTACAGAAGACAAATTGTAGTGATTGAAAGGTTGAAGGTAGGTCCTGATAGGTTCAAGAAAAGTGTTGGTTTTCTTTTTTGAGAACTGAACAGTATAGGGTAGTTGATCACCAAGATGTGAATCAGTACAGTAGAGCAATGCAGACTGCAACTTCTATTTAAAACAATTCATACTCAAAATAGTAGCTGCATGATTTCTATGCAGGGTTTGAATGGCACTTTTCCAGTGCAGTAGGTGTGTCCTTGATCTTTCCAATGTGAAATTCTGTTGCCTTATTAGCAAGTGTGTAATATCCAGTATGCCTGCTAATAACTCCTGTTTTTGCATGGTTTGAAACCTCTAGTAAAATATTGTGCAGAAATGAGAACTGAATCTCAAACACTTTGAAAGGTGTTTTTAAGTCTCCATTTTAAATAGATGGAGTTTCCATAAGACTTGTTGACACCGGTGAATTTGGTGGTGGATGTGGTTTACATCACTTAATTCTAGATAAACACAGATGAGTATTTGCAGCTTCTGCACACTGTTCATCAAAACACTTAGCCTGGTTTTCTGACTGCTGTTTAAGTACATATTAAGCAAGAAGCTGAAAATTCAGAAGTTCAAATAAAAGCTTAACCCTGAATTCACATTTAAGCCTTATAATGATGAAACATACATCCTGGTAAGGTATCTATTTCCTAGTTCTTGTTCTAGTATGCTGAAACACATTTTTCTTATTTCTTCTATTTCAGAGAGAGTGATGTAGCTGGTATTGATATCAATATGGGCTGTCCAAAAGAATATTCTACTAAGGCAAGTGAATTTTGATTATACTGGATTCTTTCTCTCGTTGATACCTTCTATAGAAAAGGCTTCCAGTTCAGAAGACTCAAAGCTCCATTCTAGGGAATAAGCCTGGCTGTTGCATGTAAACTTTGTCTTCTGGTCTTTGTATTACTGGCATTTTTAGTATTTGGAACTGTCATATGGAACTATAATGCTTTGTCCTTTAAGCAGAGATGACAGTATATTCACATTATTAATACTTTCTCTTCCTAATTTTATGTTATCGCTTCTTTCCATCTGGAAGCTTTTACTGTCCTTCTATTAAGGCAAAAGGCAAATGAGAGCTTGAAGTCTTTCCTGCCTCCTATTACCAGTCTAAGCATTTATAGAACTTGGATATTGCCTACTGTTAAACCAAGTTGCACGCAGATCAAGTACACTATTCTTTCCATCCCCAAAATAGAACCCCGTGCTAGTTTATTGCATCTGGCTCACAAATAGACATAGCCAATTGAAATGAGATATCTAGTTGTTAAATGCAGTGTTCTTAAAACAAGGAATAGTAATGGCCAAACCTGATGCTACCAAATATGCCCATACCTTGCATGATGCCGTGACATTATACAGATCTCTCATTCTCCTTTTCCTGTTTTTAAGCCAAGAGAAATAAACATTTTGTTTAAGTGAATTATATTTTCCAGAAATAGAATACATTTCTCAATTAAATTACTTGAATAGGAGAAGGGTTTATTCTAGGTCTTAAGGAGAGAGAGACTACATGAAGTTTTGGAACAGAAGAACCAAAGAGCCCTAACAATTGTATGTAGAGTGTTTAAGACATGACTGATGGATTTTGCCCTCACAAGGAATACTTTTTCCTTTGTAGTATGTAATGAGCTTAAGAACAGAGTAAGGCATCTTTCAGGTATTTAGTACCTTCGCTTACGTAGTTTGTAATGTTCTAGCATCTATCTTCCAATAGTCAATATTTAGCATCCCAGGAAACGATAGAAGAGAAATAATAAAATTAATCAATTCTTAGATAGATTTTTCTCTTCTATTATGTTTAACTTTGTAGATTAGCTTATAGTAGAAAGAAGAAATATTTTTATTTTTCTAATATTTAATTAGAGATAGTTTGTCTATGTAGATTTTTTGGGTCATTCCTGTTTTAGTCCCATTATCATTTTTGTTGCTTTAATAATCATATCTGAAAACAATGTAGGGAGCATAATACAACAACAGAATAAAAAGCACCATGATAATAGCAGAATGGTAAAGTCTGGCTACAGCAAATGAGAACAAACATAAACATAGCAACTATAGACACAGAAATGAAGGAAAAGAGCTACTTACCTTTGAAAGGCCTCATGTAGACAGGGATATCCAGTAAGAGATACCCTCACTTCCATTGCTAGCCCTTAAATGAGGTCTGGGAAGGCGTGGATCCTGGCTCCACCCCTTCTACTTACTTAGGTACATTGCTTGCACCTGAGCTCCCTAGGGTTGGCCCTGGACCTTGGTGGTCAAGAGGGCTAATGCCATCCTGGCCTGCATTTATAACGTGGTCAGCAGGAGCAGGGAGGCAATTATCTCTCCTGTACTCAGCTCTGATGAGGCCACACCTTAAGTATCATGTTCAGTTTTGGGTCCTTCTCACAAGAAGATATTGAGGTCCTGGAATGTGCCTAGAGAAGGGCAGCAAAATTGGCAAAGTATCTGGGCCATTAGTCTTATGAGGAGTAGCCGAGGGAGCTAGGATTGTTTAGTCTGGAGAAGAGGAGGCTCAAGGGAGACCTCATCACGCACTACAGCTTCCTGAAGAGAGGTTTTGCTGAGGAGGGGGTCAGTCTCTTTTCCCAGGCAACACACAGGACCTGAGGAAATAGCCGTAAGTTGTGCTAAGGGAGATTTAGATTACATATAAGGAAAAACTTTTTCTATTGAAGGGTGGTCAGAACATACAAGGAAAAACTTTTCTTTTGTGCTTGTCCTTTCGTTATGATGCCTTTGTTGTAATGCCTTTCCCGTTGTATTGATCTGTCCCATAGCTACACCAAGGAACTGTAGTTGTCATGTTGAGAACATACCATTAAATTCATAATATCTGGTAATATTCCTATTGCTGTCTTATTTAGCCTTTACTACTTTTTTTTTGTATTAAAACTAATTACATGAAAGATGACTTTATTCTTCCATAGAATCATAATTCAGAATGAAATGCCCATACTTTAGTAGGATGGAAGCTCAAAAATTCATATGCTTGTGAATGATTACTTTCCTCTAGTAATATTGGATCAAAAGAAGTTCATACAATTTTTAATTTGTTATATCTGCCTGTTGGTCTCTAGATCTATGCATGTAGGCGAGATGGTGCTGAAAGAACAGTCAAAATATTGAATTCAAAGTGTTCATGATGTGTTTAATATAGCCACTTTAAAAAGCAGGTTAACTAAGTTTACATTGCGTAGGCAGGAACTACTTATAGTGAAATCCTGCAAACGTGATGTGTAATGCTCAAACAATATATCCCAAATGCTTTGCTGTCACTTAATGAGTAGGAATAGATGATTACAGTTACAAAAAGTGGCTTTCAAGTTACAAAAAGTGGCTTTTTACTTACAAAAAGTGAAGTCTGCTTTCTCCTTGATGTAATGGGAGCGAGTTGGTGCCCTGAATTACTGCTTCATTATTCTGATACTATTCCAGGAAGTGTTTCCCCAAGCTGTTCACTAATGCTCCTGCGTTACAGATTTCTCCATTTTCTACTTTCTTGCTTTAATAAGCACTGCAGTACTTTTGCTATAATCAGCTGTTAAATGAAATAATCAAGTTGAAAAATGTTTTTCATGTTCCTAATGTCACAGTTTTTATGTATTTTTTCAGGGAGGTATGGGGGCAGCACTTCTATCTGACCCTGACAAAATAGAGTCTGTAAGTATTATCAGTGTTTATCATTTGTTTTACAAGCAGCATTGGGTCTTTTGTCTATCAGATAAAATGATAGACTCCATTAGTGATTGTGTTCCTTAAGTATGTAAGATTCTCTATAGAGATAAACCAAATGTTAAACTGTTCTAATTTAATTGCATCTTGAAGTAAAGAAAGTTTTGTTCAGGTCACTTCTGTAATCACATTTCTTGTCTTTTTCCATCTCCAGATACTGACTACTCTTGTTAAAGGAATTTGTAAGCCAGTAACCTGCAAAATCCGCATTTTGCCCTCAGTAAGAACATGAATTGTTATACTTGTTTATTTTAGTTTAATCCTGTGATTTAAAATCAGTTCTAGTACATGGAGTTCTTATAAATTGACATTTTAGACCTGCTTTTGTGAAATAGCATTTGGAATTGTAATTTGTTGGGAGTGCCGAACTCTTCTCCTTGTAATGCAAAAACTCAAAGTACTAAACATAAGATGTTTTCACATGGCCTTATTCTATTGAATTCTGAATGTGGATATTTCCATAATCATGGCTTGCAGTCTTGTTTATTGTAACCCGCTGAGTTAATCTTAAAGGCTTTGCTGATGGGTACACGCTGACTGAAAAATAAGAAGGGGCGGTTATTGTTGAAGGCTGCTGCATATGGAACTGATAGAGAGTAATGCGTGTGTGTAGGCACAGAGTGTTGGCCTTTGAATGCAGTGGCAGTCTGCATGAGACTTAAATGAAAGGCGAAGCTGAAGAGGTGGTGTTACTTCTCCATCTCCCAACATTTGTGTTAGCAGTGAAGATTTCACTACTGAAATTGTATTTACAGTTGTAATTGCTTGTGCTCTAGAAACTACTCATATTCTGTGCAGCAAGGAGCTTTGTGTTTCTCCTGATTAAATGTATGTACAAAGGCAGCAATAATTACAGATGATACAAAAGGCTGCAGAAATTGTTTGATAGATTGAACACTAAAATTGCTAGCTTATATGAGGAGATTCATAATCTTTTGCAGAAGCAGAACTTCTGTCACGTCTTTAGAATGACTTCTTATAGATAGATTCTTGGGTAAAGTCATTCATTTCAATGGAATTGTGACAGGAGTTATTTTGATAGAACTGCTGCATTTTATTTGTTAGTGTCTTTTCTAAAGTATAACTACTAAGAATATTGTGAAAATACATATTTTTAAATCTCCAGATGATGTGCCTGCTCCTCTAGTGAGTGATGTTGAAAATCTGTTTGATTACGTGTTTAGTTGCTGTGATTGCAAATAACTGGGTAGGCACTTCTGTAGGTGGTTGAATTGTAACTAAGCTAGCTGTTGTTCACATGTCATTTGCACGTGCACTTAAATGATTATACAAACAGATGAAGTCTCTGATAAGAATCACTACTCTGTTTCAGGAGTGCTATCTTATATTGTTTAACAATAACAAAAGCTGGCACTTCTGCTTTGATTTCTATGACTATCTTAGAGCCTCTTCCAATTTTTTCAAGCTGGTTTTACATAGCATGTCCACTGTCAGAGTAGCAGGTGGGCTTCTATCTCTGTGTTTGTGCTACCTGGTAGGTGTTGCATTTTTTGGAGACTGTGCTATTTAGTGACAAGCCATTGATTGCCTTCCAGCTTTCAAAAAGAAAACTGGCATGTAAAAAAAATCTCCTTGGCCCTGAAGCTGCAGAGCTGTATAAGGCAGGATAGCTAGCACCATACCAAATTTCTTTCTGCCTTTTAACAGCATCTTTCCTTTTTAAATAAATATTGGCAGCTTCTTGTTCTTCACTGCTTCTTTGATTCACTAGTCATGTGTGAATGCCATTTGTATTTTAGTTACTAGGTAACTCTGAGACATTTCTGATAGGAATATTTATGAACATGATTGCATTTTAGATTGATTTCAGAAGGCTTTCTCTTAATCATCCATCTAATGTGTGTTTTAGTTACAGCTCACAGAGTGAGCTATGGTTAAATAGGTTAAATGGTTAGAGAGAACTTGCTGTTTGGTATTTCAAATGAGCCCACAAAGTACTGATGGAAAATACTCTTCAGGAGGGCATTGTGTTATCTGGCTCAAGAAAGTTTGCAATCCATGGTTTTGAGGAACTATTGAAAATGGATTCTTGTTCTTTCAATGAAGTATATGTTAAGTAGGTACATGCTGTTGGATTATGGGCGTCATGTTTCTTATGTCTCTTACTGAAAGACAAGAGGTCTGGCATTTGTTTTGTATCTTTGAACTAAGGTTGTCATTCTCTCCTACCACTCAGGTTGAGGATACTGTGAATTTGGTAAAGAGAATAGAAAAAACTGGTATTGCTGCCATTGCAGTCCATGGAAGGTAAATCTGTTCCAGACAAGAGTTTTACATCCTTGCTACGCTTTGCTGGCAAATGTTGCACAGTAAGATATGATTAGAATATATTCTGCATATAATATGTAATTCTCATTTCAACTGCTAGCTAAATAAGTATTCTTAAAAATCAAGCTAGTCATTAGGGAATTTGGTCTTTTTAGTGCTAATGAAACATTTACTGCTATTTTTCTAGATTTAGGCTCAACAAAAACCAAATAAAACTATCTTGCATGTGGTGTCTAAAAATCCCTGCTAATCTGGATATGGAGTTATAGTAGCAACAACTTTAAATGTATTTGATTTTAAAGATTCACGCTTGAAAAAAATGAAGTATATAAACAAAATCAACAAAAACAAGTATTTAAAATTTATGAGGTTCTGCTGTGATCTAAGTATGTAAAAGTTTCTTAGGAATTTTGGTCTTTTTCCTTTGTTGGAAAGGAAGAAGGAGGAGAGGCCTCAGCACCCTGTCCACTGTGATGTGATCAAAGCCATATCTGAAGCAGTCTCCATTCCAGTAATAGCAAAGTAGGTTGGAGTAATCAGCTGGTTATTGTGATATACCTGTACCTAGCTTAAGATGTGCTAGTGCAGAAGAAAGGAGATTTTTCATGTGGGGGCAAATCTTATAAGACAGGATGGGCAATAATTACAAAGTATCATTTTCAAACAATGTCAGTGTGGTTTTTTGTGTGCCCTGTCCATTGAAGATTTTTGGAAGTATGCAGTTTGTTTAAAACAAACTGTCTTCATTCTGTTTAAAAAAAAAAAAAAAAGAAAATTAAAAGAAAATGTGCAGATAATGGAAAAAAGTGAAATGTAATCAACATTTCAATGGTCTATTGCTAACATAACTCAGACCCATTTTTCCTCTTAGTTTTGAGATAATATCCTGAACCCAGTATCATCATTAATAATGTAATAATATCACATTTGAAAATACAAGGCTGTATTAAAGCTTATAGAAGAGCAAATAAAACTTCCTGGATCATAACAGTGATGTTAATCTGTAGTGGAGGATCTCACGACTTCATCAAAGAGTATACAGACATTGAGACCTTCCAGAAAGCAACAGCTGCCTCATCTGTAATGATAGCTCGTGCTGCTATGTGGAACCCATCTATCTTCAGAAAAGAAGGTCCTTTCCCCTTGAAAGAAGTCATGCAAGATTACATCAAATATGTATGTATTTTTTGGAAGATTTTCCTTGTGATTAACATTATTTAGAATTTAGTCCAAATCTTAATACAGTGTCTTAGTTCCTGTTACTTTCAGAGACTTAAACTCTGGTGATATTTTAAAATACAGCATATTATGAGAGTCTTGTGAGTAAATCATCCCTGCTTCTGTTTTATATTGTGTGCAGTAAATAATTTGTAGAAATCATTCAGGAAATGACTTTTCTTCCGATGATTCTTTTCTTATATGCTGTTTCTTTAGTCCTGGTTTCTTGGCGACATTTGTGAGGCTTACAAGGCTATCCGAAAGGCTTTCCATCCAAGGCTATCCATCTAGGAATTTGGAAAGTCTGTGATGAGTAGGGCAATTCTCTTGATGTTGTTAGTGCAATTAATGTTGAACAGGTAAGTGAAGGAATATTGATTACTCGGTTGCTGTCAGCTTTGTTGTTAGAAGTTAACTGCCTATCACAAACACTGAGGTTTCTAGCAGCCAGGAAGCCAAGGTTAGGTGAGTAATCTTGAATATATTGAGAAAACTGTACACTGTATTTTGCATCTCAAAAATGATTCTGAAATTCATCAAGAGACATGCAGATTACCTAATAAAAACTGACATGATATGTTTTTATATGCTTTGTCTTTCTCAGGCAGTAAGATATGATAATCACTATACCAACACAAAATATTGTTTGTGTCAGATGTTAAGAGAGCAGTTGGAAACTGCTCAGGGTAAGAAGCTGCATGCAGCGCAGTCCACACAGGAGATCTGGTAAGTGTGAGCTTCAGAAACAGAAACTGTGTTCTGTATCAGACTTGCAAACCAGTTCTTTCTGTAGCACTGCCTGGCACTTCCAGCGTTCAGAAATTGGAAGAAAAAGAACGTGTACTTGCTGAGATATGCAATGCACTGACCTTTTTCAAGCTTCCTCCATGTTCATAAGTTAAAAGGGTTTAACCTTAAAGATATTTATATAGCCTTCAGCTAATTTGAGAGGTGCTCAGACAGGAGTTTATCCACTATTTGCATTAACTTATTCAATTAAAAAATACCTTTATTATTCTATGAAGGTAATCTAGATGCTTGTCTTTCAGAGCTGTGGGTTGTTGTGGGGCTTTTGTTTTTTTTTGTTTTTTAAAGGAAAGCTTTCCATGTGCCTGTGGGTTCTTCATGTTGCTGGGATTTTTATGACATAATGCTTGTTTTAAATGAGCATGTAGAGATGAACTCAAAACAATGTATGAAGATAGTCTGATACAAAAACAATGTATGAAGATAGTATGATACTTGCATGCACTTCTCTTGTGCCACTTTTCATATCTAAACATTTGTGACAACTTTTTTGAGGACATTGCAGGTTAGTACTTGAAGTGCTGCACTTAACAAACAAACAAACCAACAAGGAAGTTGCATAGGCAGATGATAGGTGAAGTATTTTAAAACTAAAAGATGGGAGATCTGGATTAGTTGTTTGGAGGGAGTTTTCTACTTAAAGGGTGGTGGGGCACTGGCACAGGTTGCCCAGAGAAGTTGTGGGTGCCCCATCCCTGAGGAAATTCAAGGCCAGACTGGATGGGGCTTTGGGCAGCCTGAGCGGGTGGGTTGAAACCCTGCCCACGGTTGGGTTGGAACTAGATGATCTTAAGGTGCCTTCCCACCCAAGGCATTGTATGGTTCATGAGCCATAGTAGCATTGCTGTCTCTTATTCCCAGACCTCTAAAATGAGGTAAGTTCTTGGAAGGAAAAACTTCAGTTTGCAATCTGAAACAGTTTGTTTATATGAAAATAAAAGAAATGTTAAACTTGAAATATTCTGCAAATGAAATTACTGCTTTCTGGCAGCACTTGATCAACATTCTGTTCATATTTGAAAACGAATGTAAGTGCCTGCAATTCTTTTATCTGTTCACTGTGACTTACCAACACTTTCTCTCTGTAAATACCACCACCCACTATTATGTTACAACAGCCAGAGAGGGGACTTGTATTTTATGTATAAAAGGAGCCAGACTCCATTAATCGTAGGGAGCAGTGGAACTTGTAAAATATATTTGCATTTTGCAAGTTAGTTTCATTTCTGCAGTGTTGAACAAATTTTTACTGTAGTAACTTGCTCTTTTTTTGTGTATAGTTTTCTAATTTGGTTAGAAGATCTGCAGTGTAGGCCAAAATTGAAACAGTCTTTTACAACTTCAAATAAATATAGCCAAGTGGATGGTGGTGTTCTCTAGTGAATTAATAGTAAGGTATATTATGCAAAGGAAAGGAACTGTTAAGTAAGGTTCAAGCCTTTAAAGAGGCCATTGGGGGGGTGCAGTGTATGCACATCTGTACTGGGTGAAGGTCTGGGGTAAAACTATGATACTTATGTGCTGTGTAGTGATTCTTTAGGGCCTTTTTGCATTGAACACCAGTGGGTTTTATGTTTGTGATGCAATAACAATTGCAAAATTAGCTTAAGCACTGTGCGTGCATAGGGGAGGTGCAGAGGAGAGAGCCTCTTAGAAATTCATTTTATCAGTTTTCATCAGCAAATGCAAAGCCTTCTAACCATTTTTCTGAACTGGCTGGTTAATATCCAGATGAAGAAATAACTTAGAGTTATGTAAGATGAGCCTATAGTCAGACAAAAATGTTAATGCTGCTGCCTTGTGGTGATGATGGTGTGTTGCAGCCCTGGGGGATTTTAGCCTCAGTACTGAGTGCAAGGCTGCTGCATTTCAGATGGAAGAATTTATGTAACAGCACATTCAGCTTCAACACTTTTTCACTTACTGCGTTGGAGATAATGTTGTGGCTAGAGTGCATTTTATTGTTGAACAGCCTGGTATCATTGAGTATTCTGATCTTATTCAGCAAGTAAGTTTTCCAGTGCTACAGGCTTTACTGTTACCTATAGAAAATTAGTAGTCTCAATATTTCAGAGCAGATGCAGTGGAAAGGTCTGGAATTTAAAATGATTTGAAGCACTTGACAGTGATCCAAATCTTAGTTTCCTCCTGTGTACTGGAGCTTGCAGATAATGCTCAAATTGAGCTAATAACTTGAATGAACACTGCAAGATGTGTATTTCTGATTCTGCCTGGAGTTTCATATTGCAATTTAAACATATAGTGATGGAAATAAGAACTTCTACTTGCATTTCAAGTGTGTCTGAGAAGTGAAGGCGAAACAATATAATGTCACCTATAGAATATAGCTGTACTTTCATGTGATTCTCTGCACATATATACTCTATCTCAAAACAATTGGTTACTATATTTATTTTATCATAATTGGTTACAAAAACCACAATCTGATCTCTAATCCAAAGAAATTCCATTTGAATAGTGAAGCTTTTGAAATGTCTGAGTTCTACAAAGAAACAACAGCTGTTTTTGAAGCTAAGAAAACATCTTTGGAAACTAAGCAGCAAGATGAAGATGACCAGATGGAAGATCCAGATATAATAAAAATGGCTGTTAGATTTGACAAGTAAGCATGCAAATTGATTTTATTTCAGTGGCTTGCATTTGTAAAATGAATTTAACAATATTTTATAGTTTTTAGAGTAATGATTTGCATAGCAGCATGTGCAGAGTGATTTTTCTTTCTATGAAGCAATTTGTGCATGTAATTAAGTAATCACTAGTGTCACTTTTCCTGTGCTGTTTAGATGTTATGGTATTTACATCTTCAGTTTCAGGCATTCGGAGACTCAGTAATCTATTAAAAGTGCTAAGCAATTAAAAAAATCAAGTATCTGTAGATAAACAAATACAAATATACAAAAGGTATTGAGTTTTTAGGTGTTAGTTGAATTGTCCAATAAGAAAGTGGCATTTTTCTCAATTTGAGCTGTAAAAGCCAACCACAAAGAGTAACAGGTAGCAGAGATCGAATGAGCAGCACTTATTTTATTGAGTTATTGACCTGATTTGAAGTAGTTCTGCTTATTAAGTAAACTCTAAGCACAGTTATTGACCACAAATGTTTTTGTCTAGGCGAGAATATCCACCACAGATTACTCCAAAAATGTATCTTCTGGAATGGTGTAGGAAAGAAAAGCATCCTCAGCCCGTTTATGAAACTGTGAGTCAATCAAAAAACCTTTTCAAACCTCTTCCTGTTGTAAAATTGCCATTCTGAGGCTTGGTGTAGTGAGTTCAGTTTCCCAGTGCAGTATTGCTCTGCAGTAACATGGTTCAGAAATTATTTTATATATATGTGCGTGTAAATATATAAAATGGCAGCTTATTTTATTATGTGAAAGTGAGGTCTTCAGTTTCTGTGAAGATGAAAGAAGTAGCTGCAATTACAGGTCATTACACAGAAGTCCATGACTGAGTGACTTCTGTGATGTTAGAGTTTGGTTTCAGAATGTTTTCTTCTGTTGCTGGACACTGTTGAAAGTATGAACTAAACTGGACAGGAGCAACTGCTTGTTTGGGTTGAGGTTGTTACTGTTGTGGGTTCATTCTTGTAATGCAGAAGTATTTGTAGTTTGGAGAAATCTTCTCTTCTAATCCTGATTATGCGACGTTAAAGCTTTAGAATTAATTACAGTAGTTTTAAGGGTATTATTTAATGGGGAGTAAAGACAAGAATAATAAGGAACCTTGACAGTCTTTGCTATTTTTGACCCGTCTACCTCTTTAATTCTTTTTTTTTCTCTCCAGATTCAAAGACCACTAGATAGACTATTCTGTTCAGTGGTAACAGTAGCTGACCAAAAATACAGATCAGCTCTGTGGTAAGTTAATGCTTTTGTAGATGTACTGTAGTTATTTCTGATGTGTTGCTTAAAAGTTGTGTGACTTTAATAAAAAGATACCTCCTAAAGCTACCTCTGGGAGAAAGAAAGGATTAAAACTTTCTGAGAATTGAATGTGACAAGAGATTAAGTACAAGTGGACTATTATTCTATATCTGAATTCACCTAATGTGATGGTCCACAATTTTAGTGGGAGGGGAGCACATAGGTGACCTGGTTCACTTGTGCCTGCAAAGAGTCCAGTAACAAACCAGGAGAGACAGAGGAGACATTTTGGAGGGGGTAATGTCTTCAGCCACTATAGCAGATCTCAGTACCAAGTTGGGATTAGGTGACAATAGTGAAGTAGAAGACACAGTTCAGTGGCTAGTCAGACTTCACAGTTGATCAACAGTTACATCTGGTGCTGCTGTACAGTTTCGTGACAGTTTTTTTTTTTATCATCTGTTAATACTGGGATTGGCTTCAGGCATTTGCACCTAAGTTGAGCCTGATATAACTGCAGAGTTAAACCTCAGTATTGGACACTTTAAAGTGGATAAACGCAGACAACAGTTACTGGTATTTCTGGGACTACTGCTCAGAGACTTCAGGAAGCAAAACTCAGCTGGTATGAAATTTTAAGAAAACATTTTCAAATATTGAATTTCACAAACATTTAATCTGAAATCCCCCTTGGAATTGACAGAATTTTTATTACTATGGAACAGCTCCTGCTTATGTCAGTGAACGTGTACACCTACAAGAGATCATATTTGGGCCTGAGGTATTTTTTCAGACAGTGATAATTTAAAACTCAATGTTGTTTAATGATCATATTTGCAAAAGTCAGCTTATATGAGGATTGCAGCTTCTTGTCCCAAACATACACTGACCTTTGAAATGAAGAGTTTGAGATGCAACTGTTCCTATCAGCGGAGGCAAATCCACATTGACGCCTAGTAAGATTCAAATCACTTTGGAACTGCTGTTTTCTACTGTGCAATGACTACTGATGCTGTTTATTTCACTGTGTTGCGTCAGAGACAGGAAAGTAATTGTTTTGGCAGTGTAGAGACCTCAGTTTCTACTTTTACCTATGCTCTGTCTGTTTGCTCTTCAGGGACAAGTCAAAGAAACTAGCAGAACAGGCTGCAGCTATTGTCTGTCTGAGAACACTGGGTGTCCCAGAGGGAAAGCTGTGTGAGGGAGAAAACCACCTGATTAACAAACGCAAGAGGGAAGACCAGGAGTGCTTGAACAACAGAGATCATGGAAAAGAACTTGCTGAGCCTTCCCATAAAAAAGCTAATTTTGCTGAAGAAAGTTCTGATGGGAATGTGCCTAAGATGCAACGGTAGCATGGAGGTCAGAGGCTTCATACAACTACACAGAAGCTAGAAATTAGCTCCTTTGGTATATCTTGCTGTTCACACTTTGGCTGGATTCTGAGATGGCTAAATTCCCTAGCTGTGGAAAAATGCCACTAAGATCTACTGTTTACCACTTGCTATCCCCATGGTGCCTTTCAGACAGGGTGAATTAGCAATCTGATTTTAGAAAACATCGAGAATATTATCTCAAAAAATAAATTCTTTTAATATCAGATTCTCTAGGCTACTTTGTCATTGACTTTATTGTTCCTTTTAAGGTATTTATGATATGCTGGTAAGAGATCTGAATAGTAGCAGTAAGCAGATGGAGTCATTATGGAACTAACGTACAAAAATTTTAGTTGCAAGTAGACATGGTTTTATCAAATGAGTTTCATGTATGACTTGAGGCTTTATTTCTTCCATCATATTGACAGAAAGGATTTTGCAGAGAGGAGAACTTGAAAATAATAATGCTAAGCATGAAAATAACACTTCTTGATTAACTTCTACATTCTACTCTCCAGAAACGTGACAACAGAATTAATCACGCTTTCCTGGTTTTATTGGAAATTATCTGGTGTAATACCTAAGGAATTGGAGCTGGGCTTGGTAGCTGTGTATAATTTGAACAAATTAAGCTTTGAGCTGTTTTGTACTTTTAAGCTTGGAAATACTAGTAAATGTCTACATGTATATTACTAGCAATGTGGGCATTAAAGTATGGCAGGCACATCCAACCTGCAGCCCATGGGCTGCATGCAGCCTGTCTCAGCTTGCAGTGCAGCTGCCCTCTGCCCCGTGCCATCGTGGTTCATTGTTCAGCATCAACCAAATATATCAGTGCACTGTTAACCCTACATGGGCTGAAGCCAGGACAAGGGAAGGGAACAGTGCAGTTTCAACACGAGTTAGGAACTTTGTTTTGCTGCATTGGATAAACAGTCCTCTGAACAGCAAAAAAAAATATACAGTTATTCTTTCAAATTCCTTAATCACAGTGGAGAAAAAGTTTCAGGTTTTTTTTGTGTATTTGCAACTCCATTTTCAGTCAGCATAAATACATGACCTGCACATTTCAAATGGAGCGGATAGAGTTATCAGACATTCAACTGAGAAATCTGATCGCGTCTCTTTACTGGACTCACAAGCCCTCTGTTAACAGAGAAATGTCCCTTACCTCACAGTCGTGCCTTATGTGATTGGTTTTGGTAGTATGTATATTTGTGAATAACTGTTTTCAAGGATGCAGTATGGGAAAAATGAAATTTCATCAGAAATCTGACCAACACCTTGAGACCTCACAAAGAGTTGAAACCGCTGCCATTGAACCAGATTGAGGCTTCACAAAAACAAGGTCAAATATCCCACCGGTTGTTTGGTTTTGTTGATATCCTTTGTTTTAACAAACTATTAAACATTAAAATGTTTTGTTATTCATGTTAACTATATTACATATTTTGTGAGGGCAGCTCCAAAAACTGTCTCATGAAGTCAGAGGTGAAGGTTGGTGGTGTGGTAGTAGAGGTTGAATCTTCCTGCCAGTATTCCCTTAATGTTTTGTTGCTGTCTGACAGATGGCAGCAGAGGGTCGGTTTGATGGAATGGCATCTGACATGGAAGTGTGTATGAAACAAAGGTGTGTTCTGAATTTTTCTGTGCAGAAAAAATGGCATCCATTCAGATTCATCAATGCTTGCTGAATATTTATGTAGACCAACAAGTGGGTGTGAGTGCAGTGAGGCAGTGAATGCGATGTTTCAGCAGTAGCAACAGTGGGTCACTTCTGCTGATATAGGCTTTTATGGGAATGGTGTGCAGGGTCCTGTTCTCACTGATGATAATGCAGAGCTAATAGTGGTGACTGTGTCGAAAAACTGTGTTTTGTAGCTGAGAATTTATTCTATCAAACAGTGTTACTTGCTCATTGTATCTGTTGTAGTTCCCATGGAAATCAACAGGTGGCATTATTTTTGGAGCAACCTGTATACATGCAGCCCCAGACAGTTGTTCTTCACCCAGAGTGACCCAGGTAAGTCAGAGGGTTGGACGCCCATGAAGTATGGCTGTGTGAGTTCTTGAAACTTGACTTGATTTGCCTCACTTGGCGGTGCTGCTGGTCTTAAAATCAACTTATCATCATCTTCAAATCATCAATTCTGGTCTGAAAGCAAAATTACAGGGATACCATGCCATGATTTCTGGAGTACTGCGTAAGCATGCAAAATACAGTGTGCTTGGATGTTCAGGATATTCATCAAGTCATCCTATTTAAAATTTACCATCTTTTTCTTAACTGATGGTGCCAGTATGAAGCCATTCTTCTGTAATGGAAGAACAATATCTCACCAGAGGTATTAAATATAGATATACATTCATTTTTAAAATGTCTGCTCTTCAGATCACAGAGTAATTCCTAGCAAATCTATCCAGTCATTCACTTTGTATGCTGCTCTAAACACAGTTCAGCATACTTGAAATTGATACAACTTTTGTATTAGAATTTTATTCCAAAGCTGCAAAATAATTTGCAATATTAAGCAGAAATAAAAGAAGTAGCCATTTTCCTACTGAATGTTGTCTGGTGGCCTGTGTTTATTTATAGTTTGGTGCCATCATAGAATAACTGAAGAAAAAGTAAATTCTTAGGTCGTGCTAGCACTGTGGTGGCTTGCAAGTTCTCAGTATCATAGATCAGATGTCCTTTCCAAGATCAAACGTTACATGATTCTAACTCCCCCCTGCTCAAAGCAGGGTCAATAGGAGCAGGTTGCTCAGGACTGTGCATAGCTGGGTTTTGAGCATCTCCAATGTCGGTGAGTCTGCAGCCTTTCTTGGCAACCTGTTCAATCAACCCTATAGTGGGGAAAAAGTCTTGTTTCTCATATTTTTCTTTTCTAATAAGAACATGTATTCAAATTGTTATTTAAATTATTACGTGGTCACCAAGGCTTACAATTTATTTGTCTTAATTTGTTGTAATACACTGATGAAATGGTCTGTGCTGTTGTTTTGGATGGGCACAACTAGGCCAAATGGTTGGAGCATGTGAAAACGAGAGTGAGAGTCACTCTGTTGGAATGAGTATTCAGTGCTAAATATAGAAGTGCTGTATATTCTGGCAAATGGTGAGAAAGCAGAACATATGTTGGATACCCTTGACCAGTGTCAAAAGGGGAAGCTGCAGTTGTTTGTGTGTACCTGCGTATGAAAGTATTTCTGCTTAATGTTTGTTTTCTGTCACATGCCTTCATTTCTCTTAATTATTTTACAGCTAATGTGTGGCTTCCTGCCCCACGTCCATCATTCATCTTAATCAGTTCCACAGTTAGGACAATTTGTATTTACTATAAATATTCCTTCCCAAATACTGGTTTTAAAGTAATTCTGTTAGCACGGTGCTTTCCTTCTAGGACTTGCTCTGTTCAAAGGCAAACTGCATTAGTGAGTTGTTTGTAGGACAGCTTCTGTTTTCTGCTGTACCTTTTATAAACAGAAGGTGGCAGATATTTCATTTTTGTTCTGGAAAATACGCTGACTTCTGCAGTGTTTAATGATTCAGCCATTGTGCTTTGGCATTCTTACATAGAATGGCAATGGAGACTGCAGTTGGGTTGGAGGGTATTTAGCCTTACTCTTCAGAATTTTTTTTCAATATTTAGTTTGAAAACAAAAACAAAAACAAAAACAAGCACCTCTTAATCATAAGGAATTCAGTCGGGCAGCCTTTCTTTCCCATCACAAGGCAAGTAAACAGGAAAGCAGTTGGGTTTGAGTCTTGGTACTGATGTTTCAGAAACTGTTCATGATACCTGCTGAGGTGTGATCCATGTGTACAGGGAGTACAGTATCTGCCCTCCCTGAGGCCTATATGTACACTGCTTATTAGAAGCATGAGTGGGAACGCAAAGACACTTTTACTAGCCTTTTAACATGGATGTGCTTGCTGGGCTACCTCTGGGGCCTTGCTGGTTGGAATGCTTTTTGGAATGTCCCAGGCTCCGAGCCCAACCCCGCCCTGGAATGTGAGGTTAAATGTTGGCGGTACAAATACAGAGTTTGAATATTGAAATCCTAGAGTTCTCCAGCGCTGCAATTTCAGAAAGCTGGCAAGTGAACCACATGTCAGCTCAGCTGCTCTCTGATTCAAAGAGTAGGCATGCCTTGGGTTGCTGGGGGAAGAGGAGGAGGTAGGATGTTTTTTGTTTTGGTTTGGTTTTTGCTTACCCGTTATGACCTGCACAAGAGCATGCTTTTCAGACGTTAACTGGCAAGGTTGCAGGAGGTCCCAAACAGGTGCAAAGTTGAAAGAAGCCTTTATTCACAAAAGTGTTTTATCAACACTTCTTTAAACCCGCGTACTGTAAGCTGTTGCCTTATTAAGAAGTCTGCCTGTATTTGAAATTGTTTCTGAGATGGCCTACAAGGCTGGATTCCATCTGTACAGCAGTGCAAGAGGCCAGTGTTCAGACTTTTTTTCTGAGACTATGATGGTGAAGCTGATGAGAAGCATTAAAAGCAACATGCGAGCCCTTTGGTGAGGAGGGAGTGCCTTGTGTATTGTTAAACAGCAGTTGCCTAGGTCAATTAAGGAGAAGAACTGATGAGCTCCAGAGGGAGCCTAGTCTAGTCATCCTTACTCAAAGGAGTATTAACTTCTGTTTTTATGAGAGGAGGCTTAAAAAATACACACATTTGTGGTGTTCACTTGGCTTCCAATTGAAATTCTGTTGCAGGAGTTAATGTGAATCTGCCCATTAAATATCCATTAGGTAAATAAATAAATGCTTTTCCCTTGCTCTGGTATGGTGGGAGAGTCTGTTTTCCTTTTTTAGAAAGCTGTTGTCTGACAGATATCCTCTTGCAGGAGGATGCAAAGCACTGGAGTTAGTCTGACATTTTACCCAAACTGACTTAATTTTCCTTGATGGTCTCCATGTATTTGTTAGTACTTCAGTTTGAAATTTTGTTTGATATGTACAAATCAATTTGTACAAATGTACAAATATGGGCTTCTTGCTTAAGTGTTTGGTCAGTGATTGTGACTGAAATAGTTTTAATTTATTTACAGTTGTAAAAATAGATTTTTCGATTAGTGTTTTGTGGGATTGAGCTCACAACTGAATTTGAGTGCAGGTCTTCAATCTATCCTGTTAAACTGTTTTAATATTATTTAAACACTTTACCTTTCCTATGAAGTTTTTTGTTGGTTTGTAAAGTTATCTCTGTGATGCTGGGACGCTGCATGTGCCGCACGTCTGTGTACTCACCGCTGTGTATGCTGTGCACAGCTGTTAGTGGGAGCTGTTAGCATATTGTCATAGGTCTGTAAGTGAAACTTCTTAAACTGATACAATGTCTTCCCTCAATGACGCTGGAGAAAAGCCAGAGTTACAAAGATATTAAACTGGAAGTTAATACCTCTTCATCTTTTTCACAGTTGGAAAATAGTCCTTTTTGGAGTTAGGGAACAAAAGGACTCTGATCAAGGTTCATTAAGAAGTTTCTCAGTGACTCGCATTACGTGATTCAATGTGTGCTTATCTCTTAAGAAATTAACTGTTGTGGTTTTCAAATTTCTCATGTAGCAAAGATTGGAATACCACTTAGTACTTTACTGTCTCAGTAGCTCTCTGAATAATTATAAAATTTAAAGCAAATATCTTGGCATCTGTGTATCTGCTCTAGTTACATATTTGTGTGAGTCCCAGGCAGCAAACAAAAGTTGAAACCATAATCGTTTTCTTCTTGCTGTGCTGAAATAGAGCAAATCTTGGACGCCAGACAGAACACAAGTAAACATGTCTGGGTAGATGTACCTATACGAACCACAAAACCCATGAGATCTTAAGGGTGTTAAAAACAATGTGGGACAGTTTCACTTCAGCAGTAGCGTACACTTCTCTCCCCTGCATGGCACACAATGCTTTTTTTTGTAATTTTTCAGGGGTTAATCAAACACTAAGCATTACAATCATTAGGTGGGAGGGAAATGCAGATCAAGTCTTTTGTACTGCCGTAAGAATTGTAGGATTTCAGAAAATTCTGGAGTAAGCAAGTAAATCACTGTTAGACTGCAATGCCTACCTGTCACATCAGTGACTTGTTTAGTGTGCCCTGTGACATTATCTTATTACAGCTAACACCAGCTTGCTTATTTTGCACTGCCTGAGCATGGAAAACAATTGTAGTAGTACTTGTTTATAGTTCTTAGGCTATATAAATACTGCATTGTGAATACTAAATCAATACAGATTTAATAAACTATCTTTTCTCTTGTTAATTTTTATGAGTAGGCCAAATGTTACAATACAGACTGTAAAATTTGTTGTGGTTTGTTCACCAGTATAGGTGATGTATGAAAACTGCAGTGTGATCTGAGATGTGTTCACATCCTATAATAGCAGTGATGCTACCAGAAGTTAAGAGATGAGTAGAGCAAGTAGAAAGGGAACTAGTCATAAGCATCTCACTGCACAGTTCGCACAGCTGAATGCATTTACCTGTAGATTCTGTCTTCAAAACCATTTTCCTGTGCTCATATTCAGTGGAATGGAGCCAGAGTATACTAACATTCTCTCCATTCTTTGTTAGAAACAAAGACTGACATTTCAGATTATGTCGCTGTTCTGTGGAAGCAAATGCAGCTCCAAGTAAGATGGAGGACAGCTTGCATCTTTTGCATCTTTTTTCTTCTTGTGGAGAGCCACACTGAAGGCACATGGATTTGCTGCACCCCTACTTGGTTCTTTTTTTCATACATCTTAATTTAAGGGGAAAAAAAAAAAAAAAAAGTAATTTAGATGAAGAGGAGATTTTCCACAAAGGGTTGATGTATTTCCATGAAAGGAAGAGCTAACCTCATCCTGTTAAAAAAAATATCTTGCATTTTCACCTATCGCTGCTAGATTGCCATTATGCTTACCATTTCTCTCTCAGCTCAGCTTATGTACTCACCAGATCACCTGGTCAGAGAAAACATTTCGCCCACACAGTTCACACTGTTCTCACTTCCCCTGTGTTTTAGAACACTACACGCAAGCCGTTGTTGTAGTGATACCCTATATGGCCCAGAGAACAGATGTTTCTGTGTGAATGCATGTACAAAAAGCAAACTCTCTCCTATACAAATTTCACTTTTTTGGGTGGAGTCAAACCTGATCTTCAAGCTGTGAAATCTCTAGAGAGGTAACATAGTAGCTGTCCTGTTCTAGGGTGTTCCAATCCTTTGCTTCCTTGCAGAGCAGATACTTTGGGGACAGTGGAAAATGCTTCTTTTCTGAAGCCAGAGGTCTGTAATTTATTACTCTTGGTTGAGATGTTCTTTAATGTTTATGTGGCCTACTCTTTTTCTTCTCTCTGCAATAGTTTTCCCCAGGGCAAGTTCATGACTAAGTGTACCTGTGATCAAATAGGAGGGATATCCTTCAGCTTAGTATGAGGTGATTCTGTGCTTTTGAGCAGCGCTGTTTAGAAGGACTGGAGGATCCTGGTAGATGAAAAACTTAACATGAGCCAGCAGTGTGCATTGTCAGCCCAGGACAAGAAGATTCGGGGCTGCCTCTAAGGAGGGGTGGCCAGCAGGGAGAGGGAAGTTATTGTCCCCCTCTGCTCTGCCCTTGTGAAGCTCTGTCTGGAGTACCACATCCAGGTCTTGGACCCCAGCTCAGGAAAGCAGCTCGCTATATTTCATATTCCATTGGTAAATTTGGTTGGCTTTTCTATAACTATGACTTAAAATGATTCTGTCTAAATACAGCTCAGCCTTTAGACAAAAAGCCTTTCATACATTTTAAACAGATTTTGGGATACTGACAAAAGCTGCTCTTGGCTTACTGAAGTTATTCTTCACTCCAGTTGGTGTGGGACTGGGAAAGGGTGTCCTGGAAGGGTAATTCAGAATAGTTTCTGGTCTCAGTTGTTTTCTTAGCTTCACTGAGGTGAAGTTAGCTTTTGTAAATACCATTCTTTTTTCCATTTCAGTATTTAGAGAAGGCATGTCAAGCTCAGCAATGCTTTTATCTGAACATAAATAGTTACCATGTTAATCCCCAAATTTCCATTGCAAGCCTTTCTTACATCCCTGGGTGAATGAAAATGAATAACGCGCTCGAGTTACCAGTGCAGTACTGTGCAGGTGTTGACTTCTGTTCAAGAAGGTTTGTAGCTGGGATGAACCAATTAATCTGTTTTCTTCCTATCTTTGCTTGGCAGTGATTGTTTCGGTACTATGTATCATGGAACAGTACAAGTATCTTTGATTTTTGTCTTGTACCACCTACTGCACTCAATTGATGTTGGTACTAGTTGTCACGATGCTGTTTCTATAACACCTCCATTTATACATATGCGGACAGTAAGGAGGCTTTAATTAAAGTGGAATAAGCTGCTGGTTACAGTCCAGTTCTTAGCATGAAACATCCTGTTGACAACCTCTGCACAAAGATCAGTGTCAGAAAACAAAAAAAGCAATTAAAATAATTTTTAGTCCTTTTAGGTACAATATCTCCAGGTCAGCACTCAGGATTAGGTGATATGGGGCCCTGTGGAGTTTGTGCTGTAGCTGATCTCCTAAAAGAATTCAATAATGTTCATACTTTGACAATTTTATGTGACTTAGCGCAGACACTAGTGAGATGAGAAGGTACAGACCAACTGGATGTGCAGTTGTTTGGTAAGGTTCTGCATGATTCTTGAAATGGAACTGGGGGATAGCTTATATTTCTGCCCAGTACGCTCGTCATCTATTTACTGCTCAGTATTTTGTAGTCAAGTTCCTAACTTTAGCACAGCTGAGAAAAGCTATCAAATTCATTCTGTTAATTTCTGTAGATTTCTCCATTAAACAGCAATACATAACATTGAGCTCTGTCAGCAACTTTTGTGTTATAAACACATCCACAGTTCATACTGAACTGCTGTAGTTTTACACAAAGCTAGCACCGAGAGGATCTTCCTTGATAAGTGAGGAAGTTGCATGATCTGTCATTAGCTTCCTCCTAACGAGAAACAACTATCTTCAACCACATCTTTTAACTCCCACACCATTGTGGATATTGAGATACTAAGCTCGGTTTATTTTAAAGGTCATCAAGTGAGATCTAACACAGTTTCTAAACTATAAACAAAACATAGTTCCACAGGAGGAAAATGCAGATTATCAAAAGTGAGTGAAACTTAATACCAGTATCTAAAAATAGCTTTTCTTTATGGCTTAAAAACTTTAGCAATTATGCACAGGGTTTGTTTTTTTGCTGTTGCGAGATAAAGTTTAGGTCTGTGTGAAAGACAGTTTTATTTTCTATATAATAGCAACATCCAAAATAGGCCAAGCGCTAAGAGCGTACGGAACGTTCACTGTGAAGAATTCACTGTCTAAGAGAATGAACATGAAAGGCAGAGCAGGCAGGATATACCATAGAGGGTAGAAAGTGGGGAGGAGCAGAAAGGTGCCTGATCCGTTTTTCAAAAGGGTAGAAGAGAAGATGGAGTTCATCTGTTTGTGTTTTTGCCTTCCCTGTGAAAACAGAGATTGGATAGGGTACTGGGCAAGGAAGCTGTGACACTCAAGAATGGATTCATATCGTGTTGGAAAAAGAAAAACCTGCATAAGGCTGCTTAAAGAATGTATTGTTGGATAAAGCAGTTAGAAGAAAGTTAAAATAGTCAGGGACCTGGAAATGGGGATACATGAAACAGTATCAGTGTAATGGAGTAATGATTTACTGTTGCTCTGAATGCTTGTACTGGTGATTTAAACGTAGTTCTGAGATGTTGGTAATGTTCTGAATTCAGTTCTACCCACTATGAAGATAGCAACATCATTGCTTTTATATGATTCCTGACAGTAGATGATTTAAAATGGAGGTCAGCATTGTCTCAGGCTTTTGCTAGCTGTAAAGCTTTAGACTGAATTATTTACAAAGTCTGAAAGGCTGTATAATTAGTTGGATTAAAGTAAGATATTTTGAGGGTTGGACTCAGTGATCTCTGGAGGTCCCTTCAAACCCCTACAGTTCTGTAATTTTGGATCTAAGCTCTTACAAACTTAAGAGCTACTTAGCTTGGAATTTTGCCTTAAGCATTTATTCTGCTAGAAGTTTTAGAATTCTGTGCTTAAAAGAAAGGAACTGGTTTCCAGTACTTCGTGGAGACTGCATAGGACTGTTTATGAAACATACTTTACTGAGATTAGGGGTGGATTGAGGGATGCCAAAAAGGGCTAATGAATGACCATCATTTAAGGAAGTTGCCTTCTGTCCTCCAATCTCCTGTGTACTAGAATGACACTGTGTCTGAACTACACTGCCAGTATATTCCTAGGACTAATTATTCCAGAAAAAAACAACACACACTTTTCAAAGAAGCTTAAAGCTACAGGTGACTGTAGCATTTAATTAAAAAACACTTTTTTAGAAAGAGAAAAATGTGGAGCTATAACTAAGTCAAGGGATTGCAAAAGCTGACTTGACATCTGTTCTGAGCTCTTTCATTGAGCTATTCAGACTCACCAACTGTTTCATCCTTTTACAGTTCCATTCCTTGGTGCCAGATACACACAGTATATTTTCAATGCTCACGTGCTAGGTTATGGTTCAAGCCAAGCTATCTTATCCTTGCCTCTAATTTCTTAGTGCAACTTCTTATGGTCTTCACCACCTCCACTGTGCCAGCACAGATGCTTGCTAATAGTTGCTTTTATTTTTCAGGTGAGCCTGTCAGTCCTGTGGTCTGATTCACTTTGGGACCACACAAGTGGTGCAACAGCAAGGGTGACACTTAGGCAAGAAAGGCTGTGCAGTGGCAGACAGTCCTTTACGAGGGGAAAGAGGACTGCTGGAGTCAATAGTCATCACCTAGGAAAGGACAGGACAACCACAGCCTCATTACTTCCAGGCCGAGAAGTGTCTATCATTGGCCTAACGTTTGCATTTGTGCATCCTAGCTATGTGCAGTGTTGTGATTATTCAAACCAGAGTTATAATTTTTTGCATTGAATTATTGCTACAAATAGTGAGAATCGTGTCAACAAAAGCCCTCCCAAACAAGAACGCTGTCCATTGGGAAACAGTTTGCTCTGCAAATTCCTGAGAACAGTTATGATGAATGTTATTTCCATGTAATTGAAGTTGCATTGTTAAAATAACAGCCAGAATGATTGGCTACTGTCAGATGAGCTAGGCCAAAAGAGACTTCGGAGCCAGACTAACTTCTCAAGTTCTTTCTTCAGTTTTGTAGAACATCGTGCGCCAGTGTGGTGAAATATGTACTACAGGGATTTTGCCAGCAGCAGCTAATACAGCTGCCTTGTAGCCAGCATGGCTATGCCTGCACGAACTATAGCTCTTGAAAATGCCAGCAGTGTGTGTATGTTGTCATAGTGGAAGAAACTGGTGGGTCAGTATCTGCATTACCTAATAGCAAAATAGCTGTAATTCTGACAGAGTATCCATTTGCTTTGATGGATGTCAGTCTAAGTTTGATGGAAAACTCCATTTCTGAGGATAGATTGTGATTTTGGGGAAGACTGTGTCATTTAAAGCATTTTATTACTTCTTGTTAGCCAACAATAGGAATTACAGCAGCTGAAAAACTATCTATCTAGACAAATGTAGAATGTAAAAACAAATTATTTGTTGGATTCTTTTCCTTTCCCCATCATTTCCTGAGAAGAATATTTTGAAATTGTTATTGAATCCACAACACATTTTATGAATTTATTTAGGGATTAAGTGCTTTTGGAAAGGTTTGCATCAGTGCTTCTACAGGCTGAAGTCCTCTGTCTGTGACTGAGATACAGCACAGTCAGTTTTACTGTTGTCTTGCAGAGTCAGTTCTAGATAGGTAAGCCTGGGCACCTCTTCCGGCCTCCACATTACCCTCTCAGTTCTGCAAGTGCATCTGTGCACAGCTGTTTGACTGCCTAGACTGGGGGGCTGCTGCAGGCTGAAAACAAACCAGCAACGTAGAGTGTTCTTGTTGGGTGGATTTTTGTGATAACCAAGGGCCACTGCTGCCAGAAGTGCTCTTACTCTCATCCAGGGTGACTTTGAGTCAGGCTGTCTAGTTCCAGGGCTATCCAGGGCCCCACAGTTCACATTACCAGATACTTTGGACAGTGTCTCACTCCCAAATGAAAAGATGAAAATAGATACTTTTTCAACACAGAAGTGGCAGCTGTAAGTATTTAAAGGGTAGATATTGGCAACTATAAATGAGCTGTAATGGGAGCTAAGTGGATACTTGCATGGCTAAGAGACAAATAGCATTCTTGCATAAAGTGAGTTTTCTTTCCCGGTAGTAAGGCAGTCAGAGTTGCTTCTTGACTGTAACAGATGCTGTGCTATTCTACATACACATGAGGTAGCAGCATATAATATTGTTGCAGGGTTAGTCTGTAACAAACAAAATCTGTAGCAATTCAAAATTTGGATAGGAGATGAGGTTTGTTTCTTCTTGCAGCAGTTTCTGAGTTAACTGGTTTTAATTGTAAAAGATTATTTTAAAAACAGAATTGCCGGAGGCAGAACTTTACAGATCATTAAAATATGAAGTCTTTTTTTCCAAATGGTCATCAGTTTTTCTCTTTAAAGAGACTGCTATACAGTTGCTTACACCTATGGTATTCCTTGGGTTTCCTAAGTGAGATTCTGATCCTTTCTCCTTTAGCTAAACCGTGGCATTCATTCACTCTGTTTTGGGGAATTAATAGCCATGGTAACTGTCAGTGAGCACTCTGTCCAGTCTCTGGAGTAACAGGAGCCAACGAAAAGGAACACTTCTCTTTCATTCCTTTCCAATGGTTCTCTGATCATTTGCCATGAAAAGCAGATTATTTTGACAGAACCAGGTTAGGGAGTGGCTGCATGTGTAGTCAGACTAGCAGATCTGAGAGGACTGGCAATTACTGGGTGTGTGAAGGACTTTTCGTCCTAATACAGATCAGCCATACAAGTCTGACCATGACACTGAGTTCAGCAACGCTCCTTATCTGTTCCCTCTCAAATCTTGAGATCTGATCTCAAGATAACTTGTGATATCAGTTCTTCTTTCAAAAAAGGAGGCCAAATAAATATTCTGTTTATGGTCCATATGATTTCTGAATGATGAACATGAAGTTCTGATTGCTTTAGACAGGCAAACAAGCTGGATCCTTTGCTTTATTTGGCTCCGCGCTGAATTGGTCCCAAAGAGTACAAAGGATGGAAAAATGTAAGGAGAAGGCGAAGGTTCAGTGAGAAGGATTGAAAGAAAACTTGTGCCAGGATCCACAGTAACCACTTTTCAACCGTTTCTGATGTTCCACATGAGGATCTATTATTTTCTGAACTAAAGCGGTGACATCTTCCACAGTATCTTCTCAATGAATCCAGGTACTTTTTAGAGCTGATGAGATAGGTGATAGATAAACTAGATGTTATTTGTGGGTCATTTAACATATATCTGAGAAAGCATATAAGCTTTATGACATTATTTAGTCTAAAGCTCTTGTTTGGCAGATTGGCAAAAAAAAAAAAAAAAAAAAAAAAACCAAAACCAAACAAACTCTACAGTTGGCTCCAGTTTCCATGTTCCTACCACATCAAAATAAGCATAGATAAGATAGATGTTCCTTTAAAAGGGTTTATGTGTTTTAGTTTTCATTTCTCTCCTGGCTCCATATTTTTGTCTGGAGAATTAAAAAAAAAAAAAAAAAAAAAAAAACCCACAAAAAAATAAACATGCAGAATTGCCAAGATTTGGGTGGGGAGGAGCAAAACAAAAGTGCCCCTCTGTTTCCTAAAACAAAAACATATTCTTTGGAGTCTCTTTGACAGCTTGTAAGTTGATCATTATGTGAAAGGTACTCAGTCTAGTCCCACTGCCCTTCACAAAATTTACCAGGGTCTGGCAGTATCACTGGGGAAGCAAATATGACCTGTAGACTGATCAAGAGTTGGGGATTACCTCCTCCCTTATTCCAAAACAAGTACTGTATTATATGGAGTAATAACCCAGCCCAGTATTCATAAAAGCTGGGAGTAAGCAGCTGCTTAACAGTCCTTTTCTGAGCCTTTAAAAATCTGCCTATGATTTTTTCCCTACAAATGCCTCTATTGTGTAATCTGGTTTGGGGATAGGCAAACATACTGGATCTTGCAAGTCTGGAAATTTATGTGCGGTTATAAAATAGTCTGCATATTTTAATATCTAATTTTCCAATAAACTGCGAGAGTCAGTAACAATAAGCTTGTTCATAAAACTGCTGTACGCAACTGCAATACCATCTAGGTGGGAGGGAGAAGGGGAGACCCCCTTAAAGAAAGAACTTACTACATTGTGAGTTCAGCTGTGTGTGAGTCTTTTCAAGTGGGTATCTCTTTGGTACTCATAACAGGAGTCTGAATTATAGGTAGATGGGGTTGTGGTTTTTTTGGAAGAGAAGGGCAACATTATGTAGTTCGTGCACAGAAAAACAGCAGATTTCACTGGGAGTCTTGAATGTTGGGCACTGAGATATCTGTCAACACTGCTGACAAGAGGTATTTGTCAAATAATGTCCTGTAGATATTTAGCAGCCAGTTGACTTGGATGTCTGACATTGGGCTTCTCTTGAGGACTGCTAGTCCAAGGAAGTATTAACCATACCTGTATGTATGGTGGAGCACATTCTCAGCTATAAAACACTTCCTCAACACTGTCACTGCCACTAGCTGTGTGTTTCTGCCAGCGATGAAGAAGAGCCTGCATGCTGAGCTCGTAAGAAATCTGTACCAGCAGAGGTGACCACTGTTTCACAGCTGCTATGATGGTGTTGTTGCTAGGAAAATGTTGACCACACAGTCCTACTTTTACTGTGCTCACATCCGTTGTTTGGTCTCCATTAAAGTTCAGCATGCATCAATGAATGTCAATGGGGAATAGCAATCTTTAGGCATGGAGTATTCGATTCCTCACTTTTGCTTCATACACGTTTCCACAAAGCTTCATTTGAAGACGTTATATGAACGTGGTTGTTTGTGGAACCTGAGTTATTTTTCAGGTTATTTAAATGGAGCAATTTGGGTTAGTACTTTGTACCTAAAAATCAGACGTTGATTTGCATGTTGACTATAAAATGGAAACAGTGATTTCTTTAGCTGCTTCCTGCCAATTTTGCCATATCCAAAAAGGAAACATTATAGAATTAGTGACTCAGCTGTAATTTAAGTCGTACTGTTTTAAAATAAATTCCTTCTGCTTTGTTAACTAATAACAGTAACAATTCCTGGTAAAGGTTCTGAACTGCATGCAGCTTTTCAGCTTTCACCAAAATTTTACTTTACTGTGCCATTGTCTTTTTCAGTAACAGGAGACAAAGTCAGTTTACATAGGATAAGTCTCACTGTGATCTTCTATTTTTAGACCAGATTTTTTCCCTTACAACTTCTGAAGACAAAACAGTATGTAAGAAGTTGACTGCTCTGATTGTATTCCAGCTGAGAACAGAAATAAAAGTGCCAGCAGCATCACAAATAAGCTTCTTTCTCACGAGACTTACAGCACTTTTTTTTTTTTTTTTTAACTGAGAGCATTCAGATGAATATTCAAACTCCTAGATGTTTATCTGAACTATACCCACATTTTTTAACCTTCTGTAGCATTTACTTCTATCTGAGACCAAAAAATACATCTATCAGAGCCATGGCTTAAAACAACAATTATCCCTAGAGGACACATTGTTTGTTTTCAGTTACTGGTATGAATTGTGGGGAGGGGGTTCATTTCTGAATTTTTGTCCAAGTGGTTTAAAGACCCTCCAAAAGGGAATACAAACCTTAAGTTTCAATCTGTTTTTCCTCATGATTCACAATTGCTTATCTCTTATTTCTAATGGTGATCCTTTGAAGTGATTATCTCTCTCTTTGCTGAATGCAAACCTCTGTAACTAAGGCTAACGTGAGAAAATCCAGTACCACAATTCAATTGCCCTGGCTTTGTCACTTGCAATAAGCCTCAGTACTTGCTTTTCAGACTTACTTTCTCCTAGTTCGATCAACCTCATCACCTTTCTTTCTGAATTCACTCTGTAGGAGTGTATTCACAGCATTTACCTTGAGATAGCACCAATTCATTTGTAAGCTTGTTCATAGAGTCTTTTACTGGCACTGGTGAAGAGCGTGGATGCATCAGCAGTGGATTGGAGCATTTCTCTTGAGCTATTGTCCCTTGAGGGCATCGCGCAGTTCCTGGTCCTGTTTCATTGCACGAGGTGTTTGGCAGCAGTAGTAACTGGAGATGTCCTTGGTCTGCCTTTCTTATTGCAGGCGCTGCACCACCCCTGGACAGCTGTGCTGATGCAGCTCATTGTGGGGCCGCACTTTGGATCAGATCATGGAACTTATCCAACCTTAACAACCTCTCTCTACCAAAATAAAGAATGAAGCTGGGCCTGTTCCTCAATCTGGCTCACAGGTGGTCTCGCAAATGGCTGTGCCAAAACAGTTGAGCAGATAGCATGATCCCATGGGAGAAGAAACCATTAAACTGCAATTGCCTAACACCGTATCACCATATTCTGATTAGTCTCAAAGTACAAACAGGTATAATTATTAAAATTATTTCCTAGTACTTGTAGTTGCAGTTGACCCTAATGGCTAGGTTGATGATTTTAAGTGATTAGAGGAGGTTTTGAGACTTAGATGCTGTACTTTATCGTGTAGCCTAAATTCATTTATTCATTCAAATTGATTGAAATGTTGCTAGAAAATCTATACCAAATATACTCAGTTGGCACTAGTGGCAGCCTGATTAACTGGTGTGGATCAAAGCATTGCCTCTTTTGCTAATTATCATTTAATTGCTAAGTTAATATCATTTTTGGTTTCTGATCAGGTGCAGTAAAGATACATGCTTAAAACAGCAACAAAGGTCCTGCACATTGGGTCAGGTCTGGCTCTGTTCTGTAGATTAGAGTATGCTCTGGCATTCAGTCAAATTGAACAGATTCCAGTGATTTGTGCACTGAGTATGACCTGTGCTGGCTTTTCTTCTAAGACGTGTGGATCAGAAACCTGTGATTGTGTGTTTGCTGTCTTGCATTCGTTCTCCCTGGTTTGTTCTTTGATCCATCTTGCTGATGCCCCAGTGTTTTAAAACCTTTTTCTTTTCCCTCTGTCTATGCTGAGGAGCAAGGCAAGCAATAGAAAACGGTATTGAAACAGCATATTCCTCCTCATTAGTACTTTTTTTTTTTTTTTAAGAAGGTATGTTAATTTGGAACAAATTACTCTTTTAACGGAGGTGCGCAGAAGGCACAGAAAGGTAGAGGAACAGAAAGGAGCTATGTGCAAAGTCTTCCACGCAGCTGTTGTGGCATCATTGAAAAACAGGAGGAAAGCTCCAGCACACACCCAAAAGCCACCACCGAGAGCTGGCTCTGGGGCATAGGCAAGTGAGTTGTTGATGAGGACAACTGAAGTGACAAGTTATAACCACGATACAGGTTCCATCCTGATTTTCAGTGTAGATATGCGTCCAGAGGTAGCTAACAAAGATCTGCTGATTAAGCTGTCTGGGCTATCATGGCAGATTTTAGCTGCAAAGGCAGTGTTGCAAGCTGTGTAGGTGGCTGTGAGAGGCACCCTGCTCACCCAGCCAGTGGGACACGTACCCAGAGCCCCAGAGGCGAAGGCGGCAGGCTGAGCTGAGCTGAAAAAACCTGCTGCTTCCAAGGGAAAGCATTCCCACCCTGTACTGCCTCAAACAGAAAATTAACATAGCAAAAGTGAGTGAGACCTTTTCATCTGGTTCAGTGAGTGAAGTCAGTTGTCCGATGGCCACTGTGGGGAAAGTGAGCAGAAATCATCCGTCCTGTGGCAGAGAAGTGTAGGGCCACTGCAGCGAACTTACTGCCCCTTTACTTAGTCTGTTTTTACCAACAGCTTGTAACAGGTTATGCTGGGTGATTTGTGACTTGCAGCTGAAAGATGTTACTGTTCCCTTCTCAGAGGTATCAGATTCAGTGAAGTTTTATCCGTTTACTTTACTAGCTGCCATATTAGTGGTCTCTAAAGCTAATTATAGTTGAAGTCACTATTTAGACTGCGAACTGTGGTGCTCATATAAGATGGTTACCAGTGACTGTTGGACAGCTGGTGGTCCCGGGGCTTTGTAGCCCCTTGCATCAAACTTGTGTGAAACTGAGCTCACTGAGGTTCGTCCCCTGTGCCATTCACGCTACCAAATAATGAGCCAGTTCAGAGAACCGACACAAAAAGTTGCTTTCTTTGGAGAGCTGCTTTTAACTGGCTCAGATCCCTGAGCTGATTTCCTGCACAGTGCTCACATCAGCACAAACCTCTGAGCAGCTACAGGGAGGATGGATAGTCAGACTGTGGCAATTGTGCATTAGATTGGCTGAAGGTGTAGGAATACATCCTAAGCTCAAGTGGGAGAAGTAGAAAATCTTTTCTCTAAAAATAGTGTTTGGGCCACTACTGAGAACTGCAAAGATGTTCAGTACAAATAAATTTAAATCCTGTGTGATTTTACTTTAACTTTTGAGTCATATTTTGACCAGTTATATTGAAATAGATTTCCCAAAAATAAATTCTTCCCACCCTTCCATTTAAAGACTGGCCATTCTGGTGATGTTAGGGGTTAATTAGTTCATTTTCTCAAATGTATTTCTGGGATATATTCCCTTTAACTACTTCGACCCATAACCTCATGTTCTGAGAGTTACTTAACCTTTGGTCTTGTACCATTTACTGGCAGTCATTCCTTTCCTTTTAGGATCTTTCTTATTTGTGATTCTTTTAGCAGTATTAACCACATATAGCTACTGTTTCCTACCATGAAGCCCCAGTGAATTGATGCTATGCTTTATTGACAGAAGAACGTATCTCACAATGTTACTGACACCAGGAACACTCTGTTAATTCTAAATGTTGACAAGATTTATTGTAATATATCTTGTAAGCCCAGATTAAATTCCTATTAAAATATTCACGAAATTTATTCTCCAACTGAAGGATTGCTAAAGAGTTAACTTTGCCTGCGCATACTGTATGAGGTTCTATGCCTTAACAAGCTTGGATTTCTTTCAAGTTTTACTCTAACAGTAACGTTTCTTGGCTTGCAATTGTTCTCTACTCTAAGTCATTTTAAAGCTTAATTTTAAACTTTTACCATCAATTTTATAACAAGCTCAGTATAATTTGTCAGGGCATTCCCAGTGGCAAAAAGAATTAAAAAACAACACAAAGAAATCCAGTAAGACTGTTCTTAATACTCTGAAGGTATATAAATATAAACTTTGAAACTATTTTTAGTTTGATCTTTTGTCTGATTCACTGGTACGTACCACTTGTTTTCTACCAAGCACAGTCAGAGCCTGGTAGCCAGTTGAACTGGGTTTACAACTTTGGAAGCTGCTAGACAAATAATTTTCATGTGCTGTCTTGACTGGAAAATATTCGTTTCCAGTTTATGGCTATACTGTAGCAGACACACCCCTCCTTTTGTGATAATAAATATGGAACACTATTCTGTGAAATGCATGTTTAAATATTGAGTTTTTGGAAGGTTCTACTGTAAAAAAAAAAATGACGAGCATAAATTACACTTTTTCTTAATATAGGTAAAACTCGGTGCAAACAGTTTCCCATTTGGTGCCTCTGGTGTTTCAGAAGGCTTTTCCTTTTAATGGTTCTTGAACAACTGTATAAACCCAGAGGATTAGAGTCTGCCTGCAGGAGAGCACCAAGAAGGGCAGCTGTTGCTCTCTTCAGCATTTTTTTGCTGAGCAAAAGCATGTCAAAGCCATCAGAACAGCTTAATGCTACTGCATGCTAAAAAAGCCATGCATTATAGTGATTGTGGGTGCATACAATGCTGCTGACTGCTTCCTGCTGAATCCCTGCCCAGCAGAAACCACTTCACGGCCGATTGATTTTTTCTTGTTTTTCAATTGAGCAAAACTGGAGAAGATGTATATGTTTAAATTCAAATGGAAAACTCACTAGCAGATTCCTGAGACTTTGCCTTTTCTTGTCTGCGGGTACATTTAGTTCAGCAGAAGGGTTTAGTAAGTTAATGAAGAGACTTTCAAGAGGAACTAACACCTCCCTGTATTTTATTCTTTTATATGTTAGTTTATAAATACTAAAATAATTTTTCCAAAAATAACTTGGCCCCATCCTTTTGTTTAGAAACTTGTCATTTTGGGTGGGTTTATGGTCTAATTAGTTTCTATTTTTAACTGTATTTATGGGATATTTTCACTTAAGCTGCTTCAGCCCACTGCCTCCTCCTCTAAGAGGAACTTAACCAAAAGCACGCTATTGCTTTGCTCACTGTTGCTAATGAACACATTATTCCTCATGATCCTCCCCTTGATTGAAACCCTTCTCTTTGCAGAAAACATTTTAGACTCTTCAGCACTGCAGACTGAACAAGACTTGGAAAAGATATGCTTGGTTTTATTTCAATACGAAATAGGCTGAATCAGTCCTGATGCTTATTATGGTGGGCTGTATCTACCCAGTTACAATGACCAAATTGTAGTCATTACTGCATTACATCTTATAAAAGCGTGTCCTTTTTTGGCCTACCTTAGATTTCAGGCTGAATTTCAGATTTTGCTTTAATTCCAGCTGTCTCAATGGCTGACCAGATAAAAGCCCTTATATGTGGCACCTATTTTCTTTCGTTCATTTGCTGTGGTTCTGAGGTGGGCACATTGCTCACACACAGATGTATTTACTCATCTCTTTACATCACTCTTCCCTTTTACCGTCTTCCTCTTCTATAATCTTTATTCACAACTTTCCATCTTTGCATTAAAACCCTTATATTTACTGCCTATTTTCTGTTTACAATAGGATAAAGGATAGATTCTATATTAACAGTAGATATTTCAGCTGGAAAAATCATCCATCTTTTTAATAATGTCTTGTTTGGCTTTTATTCCGTACAAATTCAAAGGCTGAAGGGAGAAAAAATCAGCAGAGCATTGATCTTCAAGCTTTTTTTTTTTTTTTTCCCATTGTAATTCGATGAATTCCCAACTGGACTACCTTCCTTGCTGTTTTCTTGACTTCTTTTCCTTTTCCTTTTCCTTTTCCTTTTCCTTTTCTCCTTTTTCCTGATTTCTACCCTACTGTATTAAGTTTATTAAAAAAATGTAGCTTTTAAACCTTATTATGTCCCTATCAGAGAACACTTTACTCTTTGCCATGGAATAGTTCTGGGCTTTTTTTAGATCTTCACCAGTGTTGCATTCTTTTTCCTCCAGATATATGCTTTATAGCAGCTGTGGCTAAAACTCTGGTTTGTGATAGTCCTCCATCTGTAGAAAAGGCTTTGAAGATCATTTGCAGAGTACATGGCATCTTTTCATCTTCAGGTTAATGGTTGAAGCTTTATCAAATCCATTCTGACCAGCATCTCTTTCCAACTACTAGTTTAGCACTTAGCAAGTGTGAACAGAACAGAAATATCTCTGGTACCATCATTGCAAATCAGTCTCCCCACTATAGAGTATCACTGGAGTTCATGGAGGTTCATCCCAGGTTCATCCATTAGTTTATGCCTGAACTGGGGAGTTCTGCTTTTCTTTGGTGGTGTTGGTCTGGCATTCTTCACAAACTATTTCCCTCTAGGTTTTAAGGAACTTAATTTGTGAAGGCCAACACGTTTTGCTGTGCTGCTGTTCCCTCACGGATGTTATGTATACAGTATGTGGAGATTTTCTAATAACTTAGTTTTGCTCTTGCAGCCTACTTTCTCCTGAGGTAGCTTTGAATTTTGATATAGTGCCTTTCATTTCTGGATCTCAGACTGTTACCAATTACTTTATTTTCTCTTGGAGATGACTGGATGGGTTATCTTGTCTCCTAGTTATTACTACCATTTGAGATGCAGCTACAATATTTTTACCTAACTGAGGCAGAAATTAGATGTAACATAGAAGAATGGAGAGTAGGCTGCATTCTGAGCAATTGTTGTCTACTTTTTGCTCAATCTACACATTATGAACTTTGTTATCAGCAAGTGCTGCATAGATGAAACAAAATGAGCAAAAACAAAAATAAATGCAATGCAGTTTTGCACTGGTAACCACTGCACAGAACTCAGAATTATTTACCCATCCTATAGCATCATAATGTTGAATTCAACAAATTTAACATTTTCTCCTACCGGTTGTCTCTGAAAATATTTGTTCTGTAGCTTGCCATTAGTTACCACCTATTGGAATATTGGTTCTTAGTGTACAGGAGCACAGGCATGGCCTCCAGAGGACTTCGCAGAGGTCAAACATTAATTTTTGCATTTGCAGACAGATGATTTGTGACATGCACAGTGAACCCAGACTGCATATTCAAACATTTATGGCCTTTTTGATAAAAGCAAAAAGACTGATACATGATTTGTTTTTTTCCCTGACTAGATGACAACTTTGGGATAAAATTTCCAGTTTGAATATGTTTTAAAAATGCATTTTATTTGAGCATTCATTAAAACTCTCTCTCTTTTTTTTTTTTTCTGTTCAACAAAAGTTAGCAGCTAACCCATTCTTTATGCATGTATGAGAAATGAAAACACAGCACTGCAAATACAGCAACAATACATTTATTTTAAAAGCACGAACCTTTACTAAGTAATATTCTTCCAGACCTGACTTTGTTAATAGAATACCTTGTTGTCCAGCTTGGAAGAATACTCAGTATTTAATCAGTTCTTGCTATCTTTTTGCTTTTTCTGCTTTCTCTTCATTTTTAATATGCAGCAGTATATACTGCAGTCCAGTTTTGCACGTAAGGAGCCACAAAGCCTACCCTTGGGAAGGGGTTATGGTAGAAAGATAAGGACCAGGACTAGCAGCCTCGTATCTGATAACTGCTGCATTGAGAATTGATTCTGAAACCAAATCAAATAGTTAAACCTCCCGACCCGTGCTCGGTCAAAGAAGCATCAACCCTCTTACATGCAATCTGGTCAGCAAACCAGGCAGAAACTCAATCAACTCAAAACTGGCTGTCAGTTCTGCTTTTATTCCAATGCAAAGGAAAAGCTAAATGCGAACCACCTGGCTGCCTGTCTGACTTCATACTGGCATGGATCACAGAAAAAAAGACACGCAAGCACCTGCCACAGCTGGGACATGGCAATCCTGTTCAGCACCTGTTGCCTCTCATCTGAAAGCTGTTGTATCCAAATTAAGATTCTGGGTCAGAAAGCTCATTAGGCACAGACCAAGCAAGTGGTGTGTGCATGTGACCTGACGACTGCAAAATGAATCCACTTCACAAAGCTGAAAGATAGCAGTCCAAAAGCCAAACTGCCAGCAAGCCTTTAGAGCATTCTGTGCATTACAGCCTATTGTTTTCTGTTGGCTTAGTCTGACCCAAGTCAAGGACAAAAGTAATTTGCTCAAGGTTGACAGGGCCTTTCACTGAAGAATGAGCCCTGCAGGCTTCATGCAGGCAGTACACTTAGACAAAACAGAGCCATGTCATAGGATTATCGTATTATGTATAGATCCTATAGAGCTAGCTAGAGGCTCAGAGACTGGGGTAATTTTGCTATGACAGTTGTGTGATTGCCCAGTTTGGCTGCCTGGCTGTTCAAGCAGCATTTAAGAGCTATTTCAGACTTCAAAGTTCTTATGCAGAGGCGTGTGCAATCTAAGTAAAGGAGAGACTACAAAAGTTGTGTTGTCCTCACCTTAGAGGGGAAATAAGGCAGCATTTGTAGTAAATATACAGAGAGCAAATTACTTATGTCCATTGGGAAAGTCTGAAAATTAGCCTACGAGAAATTGGAAGGCTGGAACAGAACCCATATTTTCTAAGTCCCAGTGCTGTACCTCAGCAAGAGAACTGTCTGCTGGCTGACAAACATTCAAAGATCAAAGTTGAAATAAAAGCAAGTAAAATGCCCCCCTAGTCTTTGTATCAAGCCTAAGAGCTCTTATGAAACCTCATTAGAGTTTCCACAAATATTTATCTTATGCAATCATCACTGTGCATTAAAGGATTTTGTTCTTTTTCTGGTAGCAATTGACAATCTCAATTGTCATCTGATTTCACTCCCAAACCACTTTAGGTTTTGTAGTAAGACTCTAAGGTACCTGTGAAAGCAATCACATCAGGAGCAAATACCTGTGCCTGGAAGAATGACCTTATGTTTTAATTCCAGTAATAATGCTGCTGTAATTTTATTTTGCTTTCACTGGATGAGCTGAAAGCAAAATACTGTGAACAGGAATTCTGTGAGGAGAGCCATGCAGCTGAGTGCCAGACTTCCAAACCCTCTGCTCTTTCTAATGTGTGTGTGATGGTAACTGCCAAATGAGACTCCAACACGCTCTGTAAAACTATAGAAATATAAAGCAGCAGAAAACTTTATGAAGTAATGTGTGCAGAATGTTAAACAAACAATAAAGCAAAGCAATGATTATTTAATGTGAAATATATATAGAAGAAAAATATACCGCAGGGTACTACTGTGACTGCAGGAAGTTTAGGGGAGCGATGAAGCTTCCTGGGGTAAACTGTAAAATGGGTAAATGAGACTCTATGACCTCATTAAATTTTTATGTAGGTGTGCTTTTGTCAACACACACCTTGTAGGCAATCCTTTCTTTCTTCCCTTCTTTCTTGCTTTCCACTTTGAAATCTTGTTATTACAAATACCCCATTGATTCAGTGCTGAGCATGAGAGGGAGGTAGGAGTACTGCAATCAGACAATCAAGGCATAGTGAGTCTTAAAAGGATGACTGCAAATTTTCCCTGAAAACTTAAATTTATCCAAGTTCAGTCACACTACTCCCTTTTACTCTATTTTCTCCTACTGTGTATCTGATGCCTGAATTAGGACAACTCCTAATTTTCCTACAAAACTTTCCAGTGCTCTGCAATATACTTTTGTTTTTGTTTTCCTTTTAATTCCCCAATGGCAGAAGTTTCACATTTCACCCAGGCACTGGTAATTAGCCAAGGAAATTATTCAAAATGCCAGATGTCACATATTAAATATAAATAACCTATGACCTTGTGTGCAGAATGCAAGACCCTTTTCTATATGGCTGCTGAATTTAACTGTCCTGAACATTGCCTCCTTACTGAAATAGTATCTTTCTCCTACATAACACTCTTCTGCATGCTTAAAAAATGGATTTGCTTTGCTAGCTGTGAGTGAAATAAAAGCTATGCTATTTTGTTTGGATGCCATTTGCAAATGAATGGAAGTGTCTAAGGAGATATTTGCAGTGTTTTTTTTTAATATATATATCTCTCTCTCCTTTCCTTTACTCGTGCTTTTTCCAGTATTAGCTGTAAACAGCATGACCATAGATGCAGCCAGAGAGCATTATCTGCTGATTCCAGGAGTCCTTCTCTGTGCTTTCTCATCTGCCCTTTCCTTGCCACACTGGTGTGTGTGGCTTCTAAACAGGTCCAGATCCGACCACAGAAGGGAACGAGATCAAGCATCTGAAATACAACCTTATGCATTATATTCCTAATTCGAGGCTGTTTGGTTTATTGAATCATGCAGAACAAATGCCTGGCCATGCTTCTTCCAAAGCCTATTCTGGCTACAATTGCACAGCTGGGTTTGATTTGCTGCCCATAGGAAGGGGGAGGAATCCCTGCTACTCCAAGACAAATACAGATCTGGGATGTGGCTGCAGCTCAGAATTCCTTGCTATCCAGCATAGGATGATGCGTGGAAAATAAAACACAGCACAATGCAGCCCTCAGGTTTTTGGAGCCGAAAGTCACAACACGCCTAGCAAATAGCCCCAGTTTGGAAAGGATTCAACCACCACAGGAAGCATGCTCTTTCCTTCCCAAGGCACAGGCAGTGACTCCAGCTTCTGAGCACATCAAGGTGTATCCCCATCTGGATGCAGTAACGCAGCCTGAAAGCAGTGAGGAGAGGAACCACCTATGCATACTGAACAAAGGAGTACACAAAAGCATTGCTGTGGCACAAAACCACGGTGAAAGAAGGCCGCCCCGGTTGTGCTGCTGGCTGAGCTCAGGGCAGCATGCGTGTGCCAGGTCGGCCATTCGTGCCGCAGCCTGGAGCATCGGGCTGACCCAGGTCCCTGCAAATTGGTGCAAACCCACGTCAGTGCACTGAGGGCTGCTGCCAATGTGGTTATGCCCCAATTACTCTTTGGCTTCGTGGAAAAGTTCGCAGGTTTTTTAGGTTTGGGGGATTCAGTACAGAAAGGATATGTGGTGCAGTGGGGGAGAGTGAAATGAAAGATGTGGTGGAGAAAAGACAAAGGATTGGCAAGAAGCACAAAGAGCGGGATATATCTGACTTTGAAGTACAAAGCCTTGTGGAGATAATTGTAAATAGCCATTAATTGCTCAGAGTGCAGCCTTACTTTCTACAAAGTCTGTAAGTTGCTCCTCTTGGCTTGATGGTCATAAGATAGCAGATTGCTCCACTGTATTTCAGGGTATAAAGTCCATGTGGCCTTTTTTTCCCTTTCACTGACAGCACTCCCTGAGGACCTGCAGCTACCACTGGTTGCTGGATACCTGCCTCAAGCAGGACACAAAAGATATGTTTTGCATCTAAAGGAACAAGGCAGTATTTTACATATTCAGCATGCTGATTAAACTTCATGATGAACATCTTATCAAGGAACCTGGATTGCATTCACGTGGCCCCTTACAGAGAGAACAAATTTGGTTGTATTTTTCTCCAGAGACATGCATAATGAATAATCTCCTGGTACAGCAGAACAGGAAACAGCTACAGTTACTCCATGTGCTGTAATCTGACACAGCCATTATTTAACAATAAGATGAATTCTGATATATCTGCTTTGAAACTGTGAAAGGTTGCACAAAAATTTTCAAAGAAAAAATAGCCAAGAACTATTTATATATACCACATCATCCCAAAGTGTTCATTGTAGACCTCTTTTCATTCAGGACTGCACAAAGGCTTTTTTAAACCCTTGGTCAATCCAATTACACATTCTTTTCCAGCTTGCCTTGCTGCGTGACCTTGGCCTTAGAAGTAAGAGGAGGCTGCAGCCAGGGCTGAGCTCATGGTGTGGGGCTGAGCTTCCCAGGGGGGGACCCAGGTACACCGAGAGCATCACCCACAGCCTCAGCACTGAGTGAACAGCAGCTGCAGCCCCACATGCATTTCATAGCAAGGAACAACCACTGTGTGGGGAGCAGCAACAGAAAGGATGCCACATTAGGACAATAAGGGGGAAGAAAAATGTGTGTTCTTTAGCACAGATCACTGAGCTTCCTTCTCTCCACATCAGCTTTCTTGTTTGGCTTCTACTCAGCCTATGAAGAGAATATCCAGTGATAACACAGGAGTGGGGCTGGCATAAGTCCGTTTGGATCCACCTCAACAGTAACAAAACAGACGGGACTGCTGGAGAGCCCAGTGCAGAGCTTCAAAGATGATGGGGGGCCTGGAACATCTCCCATATGAGGAAAGGCAGAGAGCTTTGGGGCTGTTCTGCCTGGGGAGGAGGAAGCTGAGGGGGGAATCTCATCAATGCTTACCCATATCTAAAGGGCAGAGAAGTCAAATGGATGGGGCCAGGCTTTTTACAGTGGTGCCCAGCGACAGAACAAGGGGTGACAGGCACAAACTAGAACACAGAAGTCCCAGATAAGCACAAGGATTAATTTCTTTACTGTGAGGGTGACAGGGCACTGGCACAGGCTGCCCAGAGGGGTGATGGACTCTCATTCTCTGGAGATACTCAAACCCACCTGGATGCTTTCCTGTGCAGCCTGCTGCAGGAACCGCTCCAGCAGTGGGGCTGGGCTGGGGGAGCTCCAGAGGTCCCTTCCAGCCCTTACAATTCTGAGATTACAGTCTCAAGAAGCTCCTGTGCACCGAAACACGTTCAGTTTGTCATTTGTGACCAAGACGGCATGATTAACGAGGTGATAACACACACAGACCTTCGGTTTCACATGGCCATCACAGGAGTGGTTCTAGTTAACTGATTTTAGAACTTGGCAGCACAGCCTGGTTCCTAGTGCCTGAAAGGCACAGCAGGGCTAATTCCGGAAGTTTATCAGTTTCAATCACAAATAAAACTGTGAACACCCCATAACTGACCTTCAAGACCACACGGCTAGGTACGAGCAGGACTTGAGCTCCCATCCGTACCGACAGCACAGAGCTCGATAGAACCTTCCTGCTTTCCCCATTTGAGGAGCAACACAGCTGCACAGCACGGGCTACACGGAGTTTCACCCTACCAGCTCAGCACACCCCGGGCCTGCAGCGGGAGGGTCGGCACCGCCCGGGCCGGCTGCAACAACAGCCGCAGCTCCGCACGTGCTTTCAGCCTTTTCCTTCCTTCAGCACGAGATGCGGGACAACGCACGACGATGCTCTGGCGTTCCCACGCTCTACTCCGGGACCGCGGGGCCGTTCCTTCGCACGGCGCGCCGTCGGTCCACCCCGCAGCCCCCAGGCGCTGCCCGGCCGCGGAGCCGTTGCGGCGCGAGCGGAGCGACACGTGGCACCCCGCCCCTCGGCACGGCCGGCCCGCTCCCGCTGGGCGGCGCCTCCGCGCCCGACGACCGACTACATCCCCCGGCGGTCCCCGCGGCGCCACGGCGCCGCGTGACGTCCCTCCGTCCTTCACCGCCCGCTCGGCGGCGCGGATCACGAGGCGCCCTCGGTGCGGCCGACGTCACGGGCGAGCGCCGCGCGAGAGGGCGCGGGTGTGGGAATCGCCGGGTGGGGGCGGGGCCGGCGGGCGCGCGCGGGGCGGGGGCGGGGCCGGCGTCGGCCCGTAGCGGGCGCCCTTCCCCCGTGAGTGACAGAAGGCGCCCGGGCACGGCCGCTCGCGCCGAGGTCGGAGCAGCCGCTCGCGCCGCCGCCTGCCGCGCGCCCCCCCCCGCCTCGCGCCCCCTCCCCTCGGTCGCGCGCGGTGCCATGAGGCGGCCCTGAGGGGCGGCGGCCACAGCGCAGCCCGGCGCGGAGCCCGGCGCGGCCCGGCAGGGCGACGGCGTCCCGCTTCGCCTCGCCGGCCAAACCCATGACTACGGCAAACTGCGGAGCCAACGACGAGTTCGACTTCAGGCTGATCTTCGGGGAGGACGGGCAGCCCGGGCCCGGGCCGCCGTTGGGCCCTGCAGGTGCGGTGCCGGCCGGGCCGTTGGGGGGGCGGGGGGGCGGCTTCCTGTTTTCCTCACGACGCGGCGGGGGGGCGGGGAGCGGCCGTACCGCTCTCAGCGCTCGGGCCGGGCCCGGCGGGGCGATGAGACGACGGGCGATCAGAGGAGGGGCGGCCCGGCCCCGCCGTCGTTGGGAGGGGAAAAACTGAAGGGAGAAAAAAAAAAAGAAAAGAAAAAAAAAAAAAAACAAAACAAACGACCGAAAAACTCGGGTTGCCCGGGAGACGGGGAGGGACGGGGCCGGGAGGAGCGGGGCGGAAAGTTGCGTCCGCAGGGCGTTGTTGCCGCGGCCGCGCCGTGCGGGGCTGTACGGCGATCGCGCGGAGCTGCGGGACGGCTGTGGGTGCGGAGCTGCGCGCAGCCATGTTGGGCCGCCTGCGGGCCGCGCCGCTTGGGTGGGAGAGGTGCTCCGCGTTCCGTGCGGCTTGTGCCAGAAGTGAACTCCGGCTTTCTTAGTGTTAAGTTTTAGCTTACAGATTCCTTGGAGGAAAAAAAAAAAAAAAAGGGAAAAAAAAAAAGATTTTCCTTCCTTGTTTTCCAACTTAACGGGACGGGAATGTTAAAAAGCAGATGGTGCTTTTGGGAAGGAGACCTGAGTTTTGCTAGCCAAAATAAATGCATTATGGACCAGATGGACAGGATGCGTGCAGGTCGAACGGGAAACAGTGGGGATGATTCTTGATTACAAAAAAAATTGATGGCGTTCCAATTTCTATGCACTTTCCACATAATACTGTGTTACTCAGTGAGGGATTGATGAAAATGAGAAAACATTGGTTGGAAGACAGGGCAGTGTAGTGGACACAGAGGTGATGGGTCAGGAGTTAGACTTGATCCTGGAGTTCTTTTCCAACCTTAGCAATTCTATAATATTTGTATTTTGGTAGTATTCCATAACAAATGGTTCAGATGCTGCCTTACATAGACAGAAATTTCCATGTTTGATATGTTAAAGACTATTTTTAAGGCAGGTTTGAAAACGTGACAGTTGGACCATGAAGCAGTCAGTTGCTGTAGCACTCAGTAAGAGCTCGTGTGCCTGCATCCTGTCTGCATCCCTGGCTGAGGAGCTCCTGGTTGGTGGTGTGCAGACGTGGGCTGGAGGTGGAAGGGTTGGGATCAGTCAATGGAAGCACTGCTAGAGTTCAGCTGTTAATGCTGCCCGTGTGTTGACGACTGGAATCTGTAAAAGCAAAGATCCAAATTGCAAATCTTTTTATCTTTCATTTTTCCCCTCATCTGAGTACAATTGTAGAGAAACTTTTTTGTACAATTGAAGAGAAACTTTTAGATCTCCATAAGGAGAGTATTTAAACCATATGTTTCATAGCCCTACATCTCTAGCTTCAGTGATGATGGCAGTTGTGTGGCAGAATAAGCATAAGGGTATTTTCTTTGCTAATGGAAGGTCATGTTAAAACATGTAGGTCACAGGGAAAGGTGCTTAATTTGAAATAAATAATATTCAAATTGCCAAGTCTCTTGGGATCACTTGAAGACAAGTTCTTGTGCTTCATGCTGTATCTCTGGATGTTTGGGATCGCATCCCTGTGAAAGAGGTGTTGGGCACAAAGTTCTTCCACAAATAGCACAGAAATCTACGTTAATGCTTTCGTTTGTGCTGAGACTGCTGTAGTGATAGCATTTAATTATTCTGGATATATAGACGTATTTGTAAGTTTTTTTATTTTCAATTTTTGACTTTTTAATCAAAAATAAGAAAATATGAGATTTCTTTCATGTAATGTACTTCTGATTCCTGAACTACCACGCAGATGTTGATCTCAGGCTGGAGATTACCTATTTGTACGACTTTGAAAGGATAGTAGGAGGAATTAAAGCAGCCTGTTTTCAAGTTAATACATAGAGCAATTTCAGTGGTTTTCAGGACACTTGAACCAGAGTACTTAGTTTTGTGCTGAGTGGCAGAAAATGAGATCAGTGTTCTGCAGCAGTGCTTGCACATCTTGTCTGAAAGTGGCAGTTCATATGATGGGGGGGAATGCATGAAGGATGGTTCAAAAGTGCTTAGAAGTCTGTTGTCTGCAGTCTGCAGCATACTTCATTTAAATTCAGAGGGATTGCTCATTTCACATACCTCGTGAGCTGGCGTGCAAATTTGGTTCAGAAGCATCTCAGGTAGTTGTAAATGGTGATCAGGCACTGAGCGCCTTCTGTAGTGCCTTCCTCTTCTCTTTGGTAGTTCAGTGTCCGTGTCCCAAGGAAGCAGCAAGGGATTGCTTTCATCTGGCAGTGTTTAGCAGCCAGTACAGCTGGTGGAGTTCTGGGGATTGATGGGCTTCATCTTTCTGACAGAATAATCCAGGCCTTCAGTGATAGAGCACTCTGAAGTGAACCAAATCCCTTTGCTGCAGAACTGTTCTGTTGCAGGAGCATCTGATTGCATCTTGCCACGTTCTGTCAGCTGCATTGAGGTCCTGTAAGTGGCTTTGCCAAATGTATTTGAGGTGTCTCCACCTTTTTGCTAAAAGGAGACTTTTGACATTTCTGCATTTGATACTTGAATATTGAAAAAATGTATATATACTTTTTTTCTGATGCCCCTACCCTGCTTGCCCCCAGTACTTCAATGCAATTCAGTGTAATTTTGAGAAGTTTGAATTTTGAATTTATTAGGCGTTAAGCAAATCAGCATTGTGGTGTCCATGCTGCTGTTAAAGCTCATCTGTTGAGGATGAAGTTCACTGCTGAAATACTGAGCTGTGCAAAAGGGAGCAAGGATGAGTTGCTGTGATGTTTCTTTAGCTGAATTTTTATTTTCAGCGTTTATCTTCTGTTTCAAAAACTGTGCTTTTTACGAGGGAAGGGCTCTTTAAAGAACTCAGAGTATGTAGTACTGAGCTGGGAATTCAGGATCTTGTAAAGTTCTGAACCATCCAGAATTGTTTCTTGTTGGTATGTGAAATGTGGGGTGGTTTAAAATCAGAGGCTGCAAGCAGTTCAATATCCAGAAAAGGAATTATTTAATTAGGAAATACAGGCAGTTGTGTGGTTGGTAGTGCAGTTCAGAACCCTGCAGAAGCTCTGTAAGAGCGAGAGGCCGGCGGAGGCCTTGTTACCCAGAATGGCTGCCCTGACCCCCAGCCTTTTGTTCTGCAGTTACAGAGGAGAAGAAATTCCTGTTACCTGCTCGCTTTCAGTGTTGGTTGTCATCCTGTGTCACTTTTTGTTTGCTTCCACCAGATTTGATTGCTTTACTGCAAAAAGCCAAAATTATTCTCCTTGGAGTTTTTGTTCATAATATCTGTTTTATTTTCTTGGAAACTGTGAAGAAAAGTAAAAAAAAAACAAACAAAAAAAACAAAAATCTGCATATTTTCCGTGACTTGAAATTTGGTTAAGTAATACTGTTTAGTAATCTTGTTACTGGTACATTATTTCTCACAGTCCTCCTTACCTCCTGAGAAGAAAACAGACGGAGTTGTGGGTTGTTTGATTTATTTTGTTTGTTTGTTCTGTTTTTGTGTCCCAGTTTGGTGATGAATTTAGTGACAATTCAGAATGCCTTTGTTAGCTGGAGCTGTGCTCCACTGAAGGACACTATAACTGGACTTGGCTCTGAGTTTATTTGAAAGCTTCCATAATTCAGTGGCACTTCAAGTTTTTTTCTTCTAGCTTAGAGCCGTTAGCTTACTGGTTCAAGGCCATTTCCAAATACCGATACACGATGCCATCGTGAATATCAAAGTAATACCATATTTTCTCTTTCAGGCTTCTGTATTTATTCTTCTTTCCCTGTGAGCACTTTGGAGCTCCTTGGGCTGCTCTGCATGTCCTGCTGCCTGTGTGCTGAGCGCTCCAAAGTGATGTCTGCCACTGCATTGGCCTCAGCAACTCAGCTGTTCTCTGCAGCAGAAGCGGGCATTGCATGAGAGTCTTTTAATTTAGGAATGTAGTAGAAAAATATTAGAACTGATGACTTGTACTGAAACAATACTGTTATACTAGTCTTTACAGCTTTGCTTTGATCACTGATATCTAAAGTAACCTCCACTTCTTCAACATGCATTTGTGACATTGCTGTCAGAGGCTGTTGGTAGAGAGTAGGAGACAGGCTAAAATGTTTATAGAAGTTTGTAGTGTGCTTGAACTTCTTGTTCTTTTCCCTAAGATGGTGATTAAGGTAGGCAAAGCTAAGAAAGTCAAGTTGTGCTAGGAAAGAAAATAGTCTCATAACTAGACAGGGTGAAAATTGAAGACTGAACGCTGGCAGTCGTTGTGCGCTCAAGGTGTGAGCAGAGCAGGGCTGCTGTGCTGACATCCTTTCTGTGACTGCGTACTTCTGGCCCTGAACTGCCACAGAGTCTGCTTTCCTTCACCAGGAGCAGCTCGTGGGATGTGATCTGCTGGAGTCTTTTTCAGAGTCCATCTTTGTACCCACCTGTTAAGCCCTTTTAGTCCATTTAGGTTTGGTTGGCTGTGGGTAGGGGAGAAATTCTTTGCACAGGATGGTAACTGAGGTTAATGGGTATAATTTGAGCCATTCGTGTAAGTACAGCAGTATGTGTAGGTCTGTAAATGTTTGCTTTGCTGTACTAAAGAGAGCTCCTCAGTTAATGCCAACATCAGCTGGTGCAACAAAGAAACAAATGAGCAAGTTGCTTGAGTCTCTTTTTTTTTCTTTTTCCCTCTAGAGGTAAACCAAAATATTTGTTTATTAGATATTGAGCACTAAATGTATTTCAGGAGGAACCACCACTTGAGGGGAAATTGAACTACTGCCACAGTTTTATTTCACAAGGTGGTGGTTTCTGTGCGTGCACGTGAAGGCCGATGCGCAGGGCACGATGCAAATGATGCATGGGCTGCGGTTATATAATGGGCTGGTGGAGGGCAGGGGGCCAAGCAGCTGCAGCTGGCTGAGAACAGAGGGTCTGTGACATGGACCTTGTGATGTGGAGATAATAGAGAGGTACTGAGGAAGTACCGAAGAAAAAATTGTATTAAAATGAAATCTGGTATCAATTAAGTCAGAGTTGCTTGGGCTGCGCTAAAACAGAAATCATGGGAGGCTGACACATTCAGATGTGTTGCTTCTTTCCATACTGTGCTCACTACATGAGGTCTCCATTGTTTGAATGAAGCTTGACCAGAACGAGACCATTTGGCAAAGTACCCAATTCTCATGTGTGCTGTTGCAAGGCAGTTGTAGTTGCACGTGATCTCATGTCATAACTTTCATGGTTTGGCTCTCTGCATTGCGCATCGAGGCACACTGATGCACAAGTTTCAGGAAGATCACTAGCTTGGCCAAGCGTCACCTATTTCATGTGAGCATTCAGCCTCACATGCTGCTCTCTGTTCCCCTTCCTCCCACCTGGATGTTGGGCACAGTGCAAGCCAGAACAAATGCTGAGGCTGGAAATAAACTTTCTTTAAAGAGAAAGTAGCTCTCTGCTTAAAATGTGACTGTCTTTGTTCCTTTTGTTTGTTTCCTATAGCTGCAAGCAGTTGATTATATCCCACTAGAGGACTAGTTAAGTAATGTTGCTGTTGAACGAGTGAGAAATAAGAGTAGATTGGGCCCTGCTCAATAGTAAGCAGCAGTTTGGCTGTTCACAGCAATAACGTAAATACTGGAGTTGTTGCCTGAAGCTGCCCTAGCGGGCCAGGGAAGTACGTGGAGCAGCGCTGGCAGTCAGCCCAGCCTGTAAAGCAGCATCCAGGTCCGTGCGCTTGTCCAGGCGTGCCGTATGGGGCTCAGATGACAGTGGAATTTAAGATGAGTGAAGTGATCGGTAGGGCTAGGTGAAATGGCAAAGCAGGAGCAAGCTTATTCCTGAGTCAGAGTTCTGTTCTGCCTTCAGAACACCCATCCGTACGGGTTTTTGTCAAACGCTGGTGGCGCAGGTCGTCAGCAAACCTTGTGAAGCTGTTCAGCCTGAGGAGCTGCCAGCTGTCTGTAAGCTGGCTGGGTGCGGGCTGCGCATCTCGGCAGTTCGCTGCACGGCTGAACTTCATCATTTACTGCTCCTCTGGCTGAATATCGTCGCGTGCTGTGGATTCTTGTCAAGGAAAGGATGATGGGGTGATGGAAATTGTTTTCCTTAGGTTTTTGAGGAGGTCTAGTTTTTGTTTTTAGGTACTTGGGGAAATGGGAGGAAAAAAGTCTTGTTTGGTTTGGTGGTTTTGTTTGTTTTTTAACTGCCTAAAAAACAGTTGTAGGTGAACACATGGGCAGGTACCTACAGTTGATTCACCACCCCTAGAAATGTAGAATGTCGTTATTAGCATTTGTTTAAAAAATTGCTTCTTAGATTGTTCATCACTTCAAAAAAGGAGAAATAGTTCTAACAGAATATTGCTATCAACAGAATAGTTGAGGTGGGATTTTCTGAATGTTTAACACGTTTGTTGAGGGAAATAATCAGAATATTCATTTACTTTTAGGTCCTTTCAAATCTAGGTTTTTGTTTTTTAGATATGAGCCCATTGGGACTGCGGGAGGCGAAAACCTTGAATTCATTATTTAACGAGAATCTGTATTCTGTGACTGTTAACTTTAGTTTTTAGAAGCCAGTGCTGTGAGAGAGTTTCTTCCATTCTGTCTTTTAAATTGCTTTATATTGTTATGAGCAAATAGAGAAATGGGAAGATCGCTTAAAGATAAACTCGGCGATTAGCAGCCGTTGTGCTGCACCGCGGAGGGAATTCGTGTTGTGAGTGGAGGTAGCTGGGACAGCAACACCCAGTGTTACCTTCTGACTAAATTGATTTACAAAGTCCTTGCATCACCCGAAATGAAACCCACACCAAAAACAGAATTTCAAGCTGATGGTGAGTTCAGGATGCTTTTACTAACTGTGACAGTGGTTTGCTGCTTTGGCTGACTGATAAAGTGCTGTAATAATGTCTGCAGTAACTTATAAGCACGCATACGTACTTTAAGTAAAACATAACAGTTGCCTGAGTCACAGACACAGAGGAGCAGCAGAGATGGACTAACAACACAATTACAGGTTTTAGCAGGGTCATTTGGGACAGCCGCACTCAGGTGACAGTGTGAGATGAGAATCTGTAGTTTAATACAAGGAACCACTAAAAAAATCTGCCAACATTTTGTATTGTGTACAGCTTCTTTAAATTAGATCAGAGTTCCTGTGTTTCATCGGTGTAAATTATCAGGTCTAAGTGTTCAAGCAGCAGCTGCTAGTATCTTTTGTATTGCTTGGCACTGCTGCTGGCAGGGGAGGATTTGTTTTTGAACTGATTGCGTCTGTATCTGGTGAAGCCTTCACTCCTGCTGGAATAAACACGAGTTATTTAGGACTCTACAAAGAAATATATAAGTTCCAGAGTTTGCATGTGGCACAGTCATGTTCTTTCTATTTTGGGGGATTATTCTGAAAGCTGCTGAAGAATTGGCGTTCTTTCTCTGACTCAGTGTTCACTTGGCTGTTGGGTTGGCTTCCCCTTGGCTGTTTCCCCAAGCACCTGCCTGGCTGTTAGATTCTCATTTCTGCTCATTATACCATGTCAGTCAGTTAACAGAGTGAATTCAGGGGGTTGCTAATTCTTCACTGATGCGAACACTTCTCATTCTGGCTCATTTCAGTCTCTCTTTGAGATTTGTGTATGTAAAGTTTACATACTGATGAGTTGAAGCACTGAGTTATCTGTAGGGTAGGCTTGCCTGCAGTGGAATGGAAGAGTTTGCCCTGGTCGTGCTGCAGGACAGCTGCAGAAGTACAGTGTGGCTTTGATGAAGTGTGAGATGTTCCCAAACTAATTTGCTCAGATCCCATTAACACCAATCTCAGCATCTGTGTCACACTCTGTTTGATCAGAAAGAGACGTGCCTCCAGTTCTGCCTCCCCTTCTCGTACTGTATAACTTAGCTTTTCCCTGCTGAAACTTTTTGCCTTCACCACTTGTGTTCTTTTTCAGCATACTTTCTCAGAGGCCACAACCTATGTCATCATGCTTTCCTATAAACCAAGATACTCATTTTCTTGCACACTTCTGTGCAAGATGTGTTGTTTTTATTTTGCTGTGGCCTTACTTAAGTGCTCTGGTCATGGAAAGTCAGCTTCTCTGCAGTGCTTGCTCTGGAACTGAAGCAGACAATACATTGGTTGTCTCAATATAGATCAGGCTGCTGTCAATAAGCTCGTGGGTGTTAGGAGCTGATCAGTGGCCATTGCAGTCATGTAGGTGTAGTTAGGTGACAATTTCAGTTTCTAGATAGAGCAGTAACCAAGGAGAACCCTTTATGAAGTCTTTTAGGTTTGCCCCCAGAAGTGAGATGGGTTGTGAGTGATTATTCAGTTTACAGTACCAACAATCCAGACAAACGTTTGGCCAGCACGCAATTCCCTTTTTCTCCTCAGTCACTTACTGTCATTTTGTTTCTATCACCACTCATCTTACTGTGGTCAGGCACAGCACAACAGTTTGAGTACTTGGTCTTCTGTTGGTCCCTGCATCCACACATACCAGATGCTAAGTTCTTTTACAGCATCTGGTTAACTGAACAGGTAAAATATTGTACTCTATCTGGAAAAGAGCAGTAACAACTACATGTTATTAAATGCTATGTGGAGGCATTGCACCATGTAAAGAGCTGTCTTTCAGTCTTACACTGAACGGTGGATGAGACTTCAGGCTGGAGGGCAGCAGCTTGCCTTTAGCTGTGAGGGTCTGGTGCCCTGAAGTAGGATGTCCTCTGGAGTGACAAACCCACAGGGGGAGAAGGGAAGCAAAGAGCAGCCTTGGAACTTGCAGATTTTTAAAGCAAGAAGCAAATATTTTTCTTTCACCTGTTATGAATATTAATGGATAATCCTTAAATACCGAATCACAAGATTTAAAAAGCTTTCACTTAAAAGCTTGCTTCATACTAAGCAGAAATACAGAGAAAGGCTGAGAGGGCGCAGGTCTGAACAGTGCCTTGCACTTCTGGTTGCTGTTTTCTGTTCTTGTAACTGAGCATGGCAGTCCTGCTGAACCTTACTGCTACAAGCTGGACTCTTCTGCTGCTTTTTACATTGGTCTAATCAGCATATCTCAAAGCACTTTGCAGTGAAGGATTAGGAAAACTTGTATTTTAAAAACATGGAAGAAAGTGGCAAACTGCATTAATCTCAGTTGAGAAACAAGCACGTAATTTTTTGGAACATGCCTATGGCTTATTTGATTTTCATGTTTATTTAGTCTTTCTTATGTGCCAAATAAAATTTAATGACTGTTATTTCCCTATTTGGAACTGAAGTCTGTTACATTAGGGTGAGGCTTGATGTGTGTTACTCCACGGCCAGCCATTCCACTTTAAGTGTTGTACCAGGCTGTGGCCTGAGGCTTTGACGGCATGTTATGTTTTTGTTTGGTAGTGCAGCCACCTGCGGTTCCTGTCCTGGTTGCTCGTTTCTCCATATATCCTAGGGCTTATGTTACTGCACTGTAAATCAGATTGCCAAAATCATCTGGGTTAAAAATACGTCTCTTCTCATTGCCCTTCCCCCTTTGTGTGGGTGGGTGGGCAGTTACTGCTGAAAAAACCTAAGGTGGAGCTCCATCCTGCCAGCTTGCCTGTTCCTTTTTCAATGCAGTGTCAGTTGTAAACATTTGATATGCTGTATGATTCTCTTGCTTCAACTACTGCAGTTCGTTACTGTTCTGCGGTTCTACTGAGGACAGCTCATTCTCATCAGACTAGAATTTGGAAGCTTCCCCTGTAGAAAAGATTCTTTTTCTTGCACATTTCCATTGTCCTTGCTTAACACAAGAAGATGAGTAATATTGGCAAGTGAAATGCTGATGGCCTTTTGCGTATGTGACTGACAGAAGTACATTTATTTCTGTCCTTTTTGAGTAATCAGATACGCATGAAACAGAGCACAGAATCATCGAACAGGGAGAAGTCCTTCACAAAATGAGGTTGATGTAAATAATCTCTTTCCTGAAAGCTTTGCACTACTGCTCTACAGAGCTTGGAGTCCAAAGAGGTGTTTTCCGTCTGCTCCACGTTGTCACTCCAATTGTTTTACCAATTCATGCTTTTTTATTACCATATTAGGTGGCTTACTAGTCAGTTCTACTCCTTTATAAACAAACATGTGGCTGTGTTTCTCAAGCTTTTTTGAGTTGGTCGTTATTAAGCTGCCTGCTAGCACTGATTAAGCTTGTCAGAAGACAGGAATTGTCTCTGGAGAACTAACAGGTTGCAGTGGAAAGCTGGAATGAAATATCCGACTGTAGAGCTTTAACATGGTGGTGTACCCACGAGAACTGATCAGTTGTGGTTTTAAGTGCATAGTGGGAAAACAGTGGCTCTTGAGTATTTTTTTTTTTTTTGTGAAGATTAAGACTCTTCTTTCACCCCAAGAAAGAAGGCTGCAACTTAGCAGGATACTGACATTTTAGAAATGGAGCTTCATACACTTTTTGTTCACGTTAACAGATACTTTTGTGGCATTCCTGTAATACCATCAAGTTTGGAAAGAGATGATGGTGGCTGACTTTGGCAGACCTGAAAAACAGAGCAGGTTGTCTTTTTTTTTTTTTTTTTTTTTTTTTAAGTTTTTGGAATGGAGAGGGAGATTATGTGACTTGTGTTAGAACACAGATGATGTCTGTGGCGGTGCTCAAGTCTTTCCTGATGCTATTTAAAGGACTTGATTACTGATCCTGTTTTCACAGTAGTATTTTTGTAAGACCTGGGTCGTGTTGCACTTGCTTAGTACCTTATGGCAACTCCTATTGTCTGAGCCTGTTTGTTTATGGGCTTACAAACCTAGGATAATAAAGTGGTTTGAATGTATTTGGCATGGGGCTCGTGTTCAGACATTTGATAGTAATTGACCTTCCTTCTGTGGAGAAATCTGGCACATTGCACAGCTGCACATAAGTGTGTGCCAGTGCGTGGCTGAGCAGCGAGCAACTGGTGGGCAGCATGACTAGATCTGAATGTGCAGTCTGATGCAGCAAGTAGCGAGCAAAGTGCACTTCAGAAACAGTTGTTCTGGGTATTATTTCATTATATGCCCTGGCTACATTGAAGAGTAGTTAACAGCTTTGTCAGAAATGAGCCAGTGCTGTTGTAACGTTGAATGGGAGCTGCTGTACACCAGCCTGCTTCCAGACTGTTGCAAATGTGTGCTCAGAATGACGGCCTGCCCGGCTCCTGTTGTTAAGGGGAGGCACAGACACCTGATGTCGGATTGCATTGCAGGTCTGCAGCTTTTTATAGCTGTTACACACTTCATGGATGTGGGAGATACGCTGCCTTTTATGTTCTCTGTGGTAAATGAGTTCTCAGCAGGGTGTGGAAAAGGGCTTTGCTGTGCTGCTAAAGACTCACCGGCTTCTGTGTGCTGGCAGCATTAAACGCCTCAGTAAGTTAAAGCAAAGCTGAGCTGCTTTCTGCATTGGCTACCAGAAAGACCTTCCTTCGTAAAACAAAATTAGTTTGACGTGCTTTTGTTCGTAACCCACGTGGACTTCTTGTTTTGTTTCCCTTTCTTCTTTTTAAATGCTAACTGGAACAAATTACTCCTATAACTGAAGTTAAACTGATTGGTCTGTAGTTCTTCAGTACTCCTTAACCTTTTGTTCAGTCCTGTTTCTTTACTCTGCATTACTATTAATTTCGTTAATTTACTTAATTGACTTCATGAAGAGAAGACATTTAACCATCTGCCCTTTCAAGGTCGTGGCAGACTTCTGATACAGATGGCAGTGCTTTTGTTTAAATCCTTGTGTGTTGCTGTATCTGTCTACCTGGCATCTTGCCTCCATGTGTTTGTGGTATTTTTTCATGCTTCACTTTACTAATCTGATTTATTTTCTGTTTCTTGAATGGTTCTTTCATATATTTTAAGGTTGAAGGCCTCACGGCTAGGCCAACTTTCATCTTGTCCCCGTAGTGTTACTGGGATGCAGTAGGTCTCCTGTTAAGATTCCAGATGCCCATGACTCCATTTTTTGCTTTGGGCTGCTTTGTAACTCCATTTCGCCTTCTACTGCCTTTTGTGAGACTTCTGAGAGTTTATTTATTCTCTGCTTTCCCGAAGCCCTGCATTGGATTTTTTTTTTCTGAGCTATTGTCTCCATTTTATGGATTGTCAGTCTTTCTCTCCTCACCCCCTTCCCCCTCCCCCCCCACTGGTTTCTTTTGCCCAAGCTGTATTTGTCTTTGTAGGCTGACTTGTTCCTTCCATTTAGTTCGGGGGCCCATCCAGATCAAATTCTCCCTACAGTTAATATGACAGAAGAAAATTACTGGTAACTCATTCAGTAGAATTGATGAGACACACTGTAAAAGTCCCAGCGTTGTTGTTTGTATAAGCAGCTAACAGATTATTTTAACACATGGCTATGAGGGGGGAGTCAGAGGATGGTCCCAAACTGAGATAAAGCTGCCTGTTTATTGATGTTGTCCGAGAGCTGTTGATTGTAGACTTCAAAATACATTATCTCCACAGCCATAAGCGTGCTGCTGGGGGAGTGTTTGTTAGATTCATAGGCCTTACTCCTGGTTCCTGTCTTCCTGTTTGTGGAGTGTGCACATGGGATAACGGCAGCAGCTGTGCCAGGATCCTTGGAGGCAGTTTGTCACCGAGCAGGAGCTGCAAAGCTGGGCGCAGGAACGCGCCTGCTTTTCTCCTGCAGGCCTTCCCAGCCTGCACTGATGTTCCTGTGCTCTTCCACCTCAGCTCTTTGAAACGTGAATTCTGAGTGTACCTGTGTGTTTTGTAAACCCCGTGGCGCTGAAAGAGAAGCTGTCTTTAATATAGTAAGATTTCTTGATTATTGCTGCAAGATAAATAAATAAGGCTCTTTGCATTGCTGAGAGTTTTAACCCAGCAATGTACTGCTGCTGTTCCTAAAGCTGTTCATGACAGTAAATGGTTGCTCACAGGACTGTTGATTTTCTATAGCATTTTTAACGTTATTTCAGAATGTCTTTAACTGTGTGTTTCGTTTGTAACTTTCAAGTAGCTGGATAAATGCTTAGTAATTTAAGTCATCCTTTTGTCAGGATTGCCTTTTTTCTTTCTTGACCAGCTGTCCTAATACTAAATAAGGGAACAAAGACATCTGTGACCCTGCATATGAATATACCAGTAAATGTGGAAAATCTGTAACTAATTACTGCTTGCAATTCATATTTTGTGATGGGAAACAGCACAAGATTATTTTTTTCCCCCCAAATTTAAAAAAAAATCTTCAGAGAAGATAGAGAAATGTAGTTCTGACAGTGTTGCTAATTATGTGTGTGACAGGCGCGATAGTCCCTTAGCAGTGTCGTGATGCTGTTAGTAAATGCTTATTTATAAAGCAGCACGTAATAGTTTTTGGTGCTCTTAAAACATGTAGTAATAGTAATGCTGGTCTACCTAGACTTCAGCAAAGCCTTTGACACTGTCTCCCACAGCATTTTCCTGCAGAAGCTGGCAGCCAGAGGCTTGGATGGGTACACTTTTGGCTGGGTAAGGAGCTGGCTGGAGGGCCGGGCACAGAGAGTGGTGGTGAATGGAGTTAAATCCAGCTGGCGACCGGTCGTGAGTGGTGTTCCGCAGGGGTCGGTGCTGGGGCCTGTCCTCTTCAATATCTTTATTGATGAGCTGGATGAGGGCATCGAGTGCACCCTCAGTAAATTCGCAGATGACACTAAATTGGCTGGAAGTGTGGATCTGCCTGGGGGTAGCGAGGCCCTACAGAGGGATCTGGACAGGCTGGAGAGCTGGGCTGGAGCCAATGGGATGAGTTTCAACAAGGCCAAATGCCGGGTCCTGCACTTCGGCCACAACAACCCCAGGCGACGCTACAGGCTTGGGGCAGTGTGGCTGGAGGACTGCGTAGAGGAAATGGACCTGGGGGTATTGATTGATGCTCGGCTGAACATGAGCCGACAGTGTGCCCAGGTGGCCAAGAAGGCCAATGGCATCCTGGCTTGCATCAGAAACAGTGTTGCAAGCAGGAGCAGAGAGGTGATTGTTCCCCTATATTCAGCACTCGTGAGGCCGCACCTCGAGTACTGTGTCCAGTTTTGGGCCCCTCACTGCAAGAAAGATATTGAGGCCCTGGAACGTGTTCAAAGAAGGGCAACAAAGCTGGTGAGGGGTCTGGAACACAGGCCATATGAGGAGAGGCTGAAGGAGCTGGGAATGTTCAGCCTGGAGAAGAGGAGGCTCAGGGGAGACCTCATTGCTCTCTATAACTTCCTGAAGGGAGGTTGTAGTGAGCTGGGGGTCGGCCTCTTCTCTCGTGTCATTAGTGATAGGACCAGGGGGAATGGTTTCAAGCTACGGCAGAGGAGATTCAGGCTGGACATGAGGAAGTATTACTTTTCAGAAAGGGTGGTCAGGCACTGGAATGGATGCCCAGGGAGGTGGTGGAATCACCGACCCTGGGGGTGTTCAAGGAAAGACTGGATGTTGTGTTGAGGGACATGGTTTAGTAGGAGCTATTGGGAATAGGTGAACGGTTGGACTGGGTGATCTTTTAGGTCTTTTCCAACCTTAGTGATTCTATGATTCTATGATTCTATGATTCTATGATTCTAATGGCATAGTTATATAAAAAGTGTTATGTATGACTGTAATATTGCAGGCAACATCACGCAGTACTGAATGTTACTCTTAAATGCGTTTTTGTGCCTCTTTCAGAATACAGAGTTACAGTCTGCTTTTTGGTAGCACTGTGCTCTGTCTCCACTTGAAAATGCTTTCTTCTTGTCTCTGAGGAGATGCTTTCTTGCTTTGTTCCTGAATAATGCCTTTTAGTTAATTTTATGCTGATTGCTCTGAATGAAGCTTAGAATAGAATGACTTGATTAACATCCTACATTTTTTTTCATTATGGAGAAGGCTAAAATGCATGGCTTCCTGTCTGGGTACTTTATTTGATTGTGAGAATAAATTTATTTAAAACCATTTTCATTTCAAGTAGCAAGGCAGCAAACTGAGGGGCAGAGTTAAAACACTGGTTAGGGTAGATGTGTATCTTTTTAAATGAGCAGAAACTTCTGAGCTGTGTGAACAGAATTGGCTAGATGGATCTTTTGCTTGATGATAACTTCTAATGGATCTTGAAATCTGAAAAGATTGGGAAAGTGCTAATATCCTACTTGGGATCCCTTTCAGAAGAGAAAAGAAACAAATAGGAGTGGTCAGGAAATAAGGAAATAAGTCATTTCAAAGACAAGTATCTCATACTGGCATTTAATACTGAGAATCAAGGCAAGAGTTCCTGCTTTGGTTCTGTGAGACAAAGCTGCTGAATCCATCACGATTGCATGCTTTTCTTTGGAATGTATCCTATGTTTTGGTTCAGTTTGTGAGATCTGAGGCTGCTCTGCATTGCCTTTTTTATGCTGGATAGCTTTCGCTCAAACTTTGTGAGACTTGAAAAAGTGCTGTTGTGTGAGATGGGTGCTTACAGTTTTCTAGGAAGCCAAAAAGACCTTTGGAATGAGATTCTTTGTACTATATTTAATAATATTTCTTGCTAGGCTTCTTCTGGTTAAATATTTGCAGTTATCTGTCATCTTCATTGAAGTTTGAGTCGCTGGAAGATACTTTCTGATGTTAAAGGAGACAAATATTACTCATGTCCTATTCTAGTGCTTGTAATTGTTGACTGGTGAGATTGCAGAAAGTGTCATATTTGTTCATATTCATGTTAAGATGATCAAGCATCTGACTATGATAAAAACAATTAGGAGGTGAATAAATTGAAAATAGTTATGAAAGATGATGATTGAGTTGAGCGTTTCATATTAGACGCTGTCAAGATTTTAAACCCATGTTCTGTGTATATTACGTATTCAGCTACTGAAGATGTGGATGAACTGCAGAATCTGATTGAAAGCAAGATTTATGAAAGAAAACTTGAGCTGTAGTCATAAATACGTAAATGGGAGGGATCTAAAATAATTAGCTTTATTTTTTGTGCCTACTATAATGAGATGTGTCTAAGGTGTTGAAAAGGTGTCTGGGAAACAAAAGGGTTTTGTGACATTTTTCAAGTAATTTACTCTGATTCAGTTCCTCTTCTTTTTCAGATATTGAATCTGATGACTGTGCATCCATATACATCTTCAATGTAGACCAGCCATCATCTTCTGTAAATCAGCCAATTTGTATTCCTCGCCATGGACTGCAGTCTCACTCCTCTCCTCTGTCACCACCTACAAGACTTCAGAGTCATAAGAACTATGAAGGAACCGGTGAGATACCAGAATCCAAATACAGTCCACTAGGTGGACCCAAACCCTTTGAGTGCCCCAGTATTCAGATTACTTCTATTTCGCCTAACTGTCATCAAGGGATTGAAGCCAATGAAGATGAATTGCACACAAATGGCACAGAAAATGAGTATATGGAAAGGCCTTCACGGGACCATCTCTATCTTCCTCTTGAGCCATCATATAGGGAATCATCCCTTAGTCCAAGCCCTGCCAGCAGCATTTCCTCCAGAAGTTGGTTTTCAGATGCTTCCTCTTGTGAGTCCATTTCCCATGTTTATGATGATGTAGACTCAGAGCTAAATGAGGCAGCTGCTCGATTTACCCTTGGCTCCCCTCTGGCCTCTCCCGGTGGTTCTCCAAGAGGTCCTAATGATGAATCTTGGCAACAGCCTTATGGATTTGGGCATGCCTTGTCACCTAGACAATCTCCCTGTCATTCTCCTAGAACTAGCATTACGGATGAGAATTGGCTAAGCCCTAGACCAACATCAAGGCCCTCCTCAAGACCTACATCCCCCTGTGGGAAACGGCGACACTCCAGTGCTGAGATTTGCTATGCTGGTTCTCTCTCTCCTCACCATTCTCCTACTCCATCACCTGGTCATTCTCCCAGAGGAAGCATAACAGAAGACACATGGCTAAACACTTCCATCCATAACGTGCAAGGTCTTAATTCCGGCCTTTCACCATTTCAGTGTTGTACAGAGACTGATATTCCTCTTAAAACAAGAAAGACCTCAGAGGATCAGACTGCTACTTTGTCTGGAAAAATAGATATCTGCCCTGAAGAACAGGGTAACTTATCATCTTCCCTTGAAAATGCAGTAGATGACTGCTCTGGTTCTCAACATGCCTTGAAAAAAGATTTGCCCGGAGACCAATTTCTGTCTGTTCCTTCGCACTTTACTTGGAACAAACCAAAGCCTGGTCATACTCCTATATTTCGGTAAGTTGTAAGAAAATATGCAAGTCCTTCAGAAGGTTTCCTTCCAATGCATCCTATGTAGGCATGCTAATGTGCTTATATTTCTATGCTATACTGAGACCTCTAAAAGAAAACTTCTTTTTTAAATGAAATGTCTGCAGCTTTTGTGCATGCTTAGATTGTAAGCAGTTGCATCCATTCTGAACAGTTAGCATTTTAATACAAGTGAGGTGCATGGAAAAAGAGCATGGCCAGCAGGTTCAGGGATGCCATCCTCCTCCCTGCCCTGCCATGGTGGGACCACGTCTGGAGCACTGGGTCCAGTTGTGGTCTCCCCATTTCAAGAAAGACAGAGAAGTGCTGGAGAGGCTCCAGCTGAGGGCCACAAAGGTGATGGGGGCCTGGAGCATCTCCCTCATAAGGAAAGGTTTCATTTTTCCTGTGACTGTTCATCCTCCAGAAATGAGGGCTGAGAGCAGATCTTACCAAAGCTAATAAGTATCTAAAGGGCGGTAGTCAAATGGATGTGACTAGGCTTCTTTTGGTGGTGCTCTGTGACAGAATAAGGGGCAGTGGGCACAAGCTGGAGCATAGGAAGTTCCATACAAGCATGGGGAGAGACTTCTTTACTGTGAGAGTGACAGAGTGCTGGGTGACAGAGGCTGCCTGGGGAGGTGATGGTCTCCTTCTTTGGAGATATTCAAACCTGCCTGGACACTTTCCTGTGTAACCTGCTGTAGGAAACCTGCTTTAGCAGCAGGGTTGGACTACAAGACCTCCAGAGGTCCCTTCCAGCCCCTACTATTCTGTGATTCTGAAAAGAAACCTGAATGCTCATGTTATAAAACTGTGACAACACAAAAGAGGTGGAGGTTTCATTTCCTTATATTTTCACTTGCTTCTTTTGGGTTGATAGACTTCTACAAATTGGGGTAGAGAAAATAGATCTGCGTGTCATGCTGAAGGCCATCTAGAATTCTTTTAATAAAAGGAATTCCTTTTTGAGCTTTGGCTCCAAGGGTATTTTCTAACTGTGTGGTGCTGAGTTAATTGGGTTTTGTCCTTCTGTAGTTGTATGCTTGCAGGATAATTTGTGGAGACTCAGTAGAAGGAACTAGTTCAGCTGGAGGAAGAATTCACTCTCCCTCCTTCCCATTCTGTTATTTTTTTAGATGAAGCAGGTCTGTGATCTCTGGGACCACAGAACTTCTGGGACCACTTGGCCACAGTGCAGTAGGTAGAGTAGAAATGAGAACTGAAGTCGCATTGCTGCTGACTGGGTAGCTATTGCAGTTACTCAGCTAAAAATTATCTGCTTCCTTCCTGAACCTTTTTGTTGCTCTGCTAGGTTTGAAACGCAAGGGGTAGAAGGGGCTGGGAGGTGAAGCTATCCTTCTGGTTTTGTGTAGATGTTTTCTAATAATGTTAGGTTAGTGTATGTAAAAGTTATCCATATAAAAACATGCTGTAGGCTTAAATGCTGGTGTTCCCATATTGCTGTGTACTGATTTGAAAATAAGGGATTGAAATAATGTCATTCTGTAGTGGCAGTGCTTGAGATTAGTTCTTCAGGGATGTGGTAGATGGAGAGATGAATGTAGTGAATGAAGCAATTTCTTAGCAGGGGGTAGGGGGAAAGCAAAAGCAAGAGCTAATGATTGACTTAACACAGAATGTCAGAATTTATTTAAAAGCTGGTACTTTTCAAAAATATAAAATGGGTGTACGTGCAGAAGAAGGTAAAGACCAAATCTATTGACAAGTAAACTGAACAAAGCAAGCTGTGTACCTCTGCTGCCCAAAATACACCCTGATTATTGAATTTGTGGAAATGGTTACGTTAGCAGCTGTATCCCCAGTGAAATGTTGAGCTATTTAGCATTTGTAGCCTGTTCCACTGGTGCAGTGAGCCTGCACGACTTCAGGATATTCAGGTGTTTCATTGTAAACTGTTTTGATTTTGATGCTCACGAAGTAGGGAAGCTCATTTAACTTCTGTTTTAGGAATAAAAATGAACAGAGGGAAATCTCATTGAAGTAGTCTATGACAGCAAACAAAAGCAGGCACCTCAGTAGTCATAGGTTAGATACTAATTGCAATTCATGTGTTTATTATATATTACATGTAGGTAGCTCTGAACGTAATGTTTCCTGTTTATTTCCATGGAACCTGCATCAGATAGAAAGAGCGCAATAATACGATTGGATAGAGCAGATTCTCAGCTACAAAACATTATTTTTCAGCACAGTCACCACTATTAGCTGTGCGTTGTCACCAGTGATGAACAAGAGCCTGCATGTCACACTCATAAAAATGCACAGAATGTTGGTGGGAAGGTTCTATTGCCATATCACCAACATCCACCCCTGCTCTTGTGGGCCAGCATATAAAATAGATGTCATTACTTTCAGAGCAGTCCTTACGTGCACTGTATTGCATGATATTAATGGTAATATATCTTGCAAAATATTTAATTATAGATTGAAAAATTGCAAATAGACAGTTCGTAGGATATTAATGAGTCGTGCATTATTTTATTTAACCCCTGCAACTAATTGTGCTTTTGTGTCCTGGAAGTAGGTATTAACAAGCAAAATCTTTGAAATACAATGTTAGTTTATTCTGCTGTGCCTCTCCTTGTGCAGTTGTTAGATTTGTAAATTGATTAAGAACAACTTCATGAACTGACAGTTGTCTTCAGAATACTGTATCAAAATTTAATCCGAAGTGCTGTGAATTGAAGGGCTGCCGCACAGCTTCTTTGTCCCAGTGGCAATGAACAGAAGGGCTTTGATGCATCTATTGGCAGTTCAGGACAGTTCTCTTTGGTGGTAGGTACTTCTCAGCGACTTGAGAGTATTTTACCCGCAATTATCTAGCAGTTACAGCTGAACACTAGGATTGCTGACAATGTTACCTACTTTTTCAGGAAAAGAATCTGTAACCGTAGTGGCAGATGGTGAAATACTTGCAGCAGGCAGTTCTGTCGTCTAAATATTTCTGTTGTTAGTCTGGAGAAGAGAGAGCAGTGGATTTATGTTGTATTTTTAGCATGACTATTGGGATGTGCATGTTTAATTACTTTAGAAGAATAAATCTTTCAATGTGAGCAGACTGTAGGCGAACTTAGTCTGTGTGTAGTTATCCATCAGTTCGTTGTTACATGAGATAACGCCAGTTGTGCTGCGATAACAAAGCTTTAAAGTGAAACTGTTTGCAAATCACAGACTTTCAGGGTAGATGCTCATTTAAGTGAGACGAGCAAGAGGAATTCAAACCTCTTGGATTTGTAATAAGGGAGGCTGTTGCTTTAGTGTTTACACACCGTTAATGAATCCAAAGAATTCACATAGAGTTTAATATATGACCTCTGTGCGATGCAGATGCTTCAGTTCTCTACTTTGTTCTGACGTGACAGAATATGGATTTTACTTGATGGCATGCTGTATCAATACTCTAAAGCATATTTAACTCTTGGTCTGCTAGTAATAGAACAATTGAGATCCCAGGGTGTGTCTTTAAAATTTATTACTAGAATTTGTGATTACTGAGAAGCAGGAATATATATTCATACTGAGTTGCTAAAATGAGCTTTCATTCCACCTGTATTCAGCAACATTCTAGGCATGGATGCCAACAGAGCATCAGGCTATACCTGAGCTAGTCGCACGTGTTTCAGCTGAGGGAGCAAGGTTAGCAGTTGCTGTCTGCCCAATGAATTTCCCAGGAAGACTGCTCCAAATGAAAGTTAAACATTTTAAGGTTTGAACAGAATCATGTTCTATGGCTGTAACTGGCTCCAGAACACTGCATGTAGGATAGAAGGAAAAATAAAGGGTAAGTCAAGTGCAAGTAGTCTTGTTTCTAGAGTTTGTTTCTTCCTGTGTGAGAGGGGCACAGCCCATGCTGAGCCCTGACTTCTCTGGGTTTGGAACATGAAATGTGGAAGTCGTGTGGTTGTCCTTTGGATGAACAAGAGGTGTTTGTTCAATACATGCAGCCAGAAGCAGTTTTGCATTAGAAATTGTGACTGCAGGTTAAGAAGGTGTTGACTCAATTAGTATTTGAACACTGAAGTGATTGTTTCAAATGCAGTGGCTTCTGCTGCTGATGCTTCTAAAGGGTTCCTTCTTCTGAGTTTCCTTTAAATAGCAGCTGTTCCCTAAAGCCTTTAATCTTGATGTGATAGGAGTATGAGCTTTTGAAGACTAGCATTAATCAGATTATGAAATTCTCTTGGTATTACTGGTAGAACGTGTGCAGGTTTGCAAAGTGGTGCTCCCTCAACAACATGCTGGGATTTGGTTTGAAGCAAATTCTGTATTCTGCTGCATGTAGAAGATTGATGTGACACAGCCTCTAAATCTTAATGCTGTGTCATTGGGCAACTTTTTGAGGGTTTCCAGTCTTTGTTGTTTGCTTGTTTGAGTTATATTTTTGGGATCTGCATATGCACGTGTGCTTGCTCCCTCCCTCCCTTTGATATTTTGTCTGCTTTCAAAGAATGACAAAATCTAGACACTTGGTTATTTTCCTGTGTCCATGTTTGTTCTAGTATTCCAAATATTTTTTTCAGGAGATAATGGGACTCTGAGGCAGCTTGCACTATAATTTTACTAGTTAATTGCAGAATTAACTTCTTTGAGATGTGTGGAGTTGTCAATAGCAATGAATACATTTTCTTGAGAGAGTTTAACACAGAATTCTCAGTATAATGTCTCTCAGTAGTTGGTATGTTGTCTGTGGTGTGCATAGTATACCAAGCTCTCTTAGGGACTGTATCTGCTCACTATGCATACCAGCTATTTTGGCATAGGGTATTTGTTTATAGGAGAGAAAAATAGTTTTGAAAATAGTAAAGAAAAAATTCTTGCCTGCTAAAAAGAGTTTTTAAAGAAGTTTAGTGTCTTCTAATCTTGACATTTTCTTTCCTTTTTCAGACTGAAGACTTGAGTCCAGTTCTTCAATAGCTATAAAAGTGAATGGCAAGGTCTAGTTGATAGCCAGTAATAGCATTTAGGCAGTACACGTTGGCCTATGGTAAGTAACTGGAAGGACTGGGCTTATACTGCATTCCTCTGTTTCCTCTTTTATTGCTGACATCACCGGTCTTCTTCCTACCCAGTAAATACTATTGCTGTGGAAGGACCAGTCCTCAGAGCTGCATGCTGGGAGAAGAAGAGTCTTTGCTATACACTGAGTGCTCATGGACGTGATTTACTGCTCACGTTTCTTCCTTTCAGTAAGAAGAAAGGGAAGTACTCCTGCTCCCCTTGACTCCCGAATGGGACTTCAGGAGATGAGGTTTAATTTACCAGGTGAGCTCTCTCCTGAAGTGCATTAGAAGTACTGCATGAAGCAGCAGGTCAACAGGCTTGTAGGTTGTCCTGCCATGGGAGGATGACAGCAAGTGGTGCCTTTTCTTCTCCCCCTTTTTCGTGCCTAGTGACAGTGATGTTTGCAGTAAAAGGTGGATGTATGCTGCTGCAGGCTGAGCCCAAGTCCATCCAGGTACTTACTGGACAGAATTTTTTTTCCTCCCCTTCAATCTAAACGTTATCTCCTTTTCCAACTGTGGGTATGTTTATGAGTTGTAGCTGAATTCTGCAGAAGGTAACATTTGTCTGTTATGCATCTGCAGCTATTTGTGTTTGTGAAAATGTGCATGGTTTTGGATAGGTGGGGAGGCTTTTCCTGTCTCACTGTGAAGGAGAAATGAAAATGAGCTTCCTCAGGCAGTGATACAAAGCAGTATCTGTCCGTCTCTTTAGAACCTACTTTGCTTTCCCTATTGGTCAAAGCATTGTAATAAGAACTATTCTATTTTTCTTGTGTATGTTCTTATGTGATACACAGCACTATAAATGTTCACTTGTAAATGTTTATGAATTAATCTGCTCTCCCAGGTAATTACTGACTTGAATCTGGCTGTTCTTATCAGAATAAGCATGTGAATTCATAAAGGTAAATGATAGGTATGAAAAAACTGACAGTGTTACATGCCTTGTTTTCCTTTGAGGTTCTTCCATGTTACTTTGCTGCAATTTTTTTAATTTTATTTTTTCTCCTTCCCTGGAGCAACATTGCTACTGGATGTAAGGGTACAAACTGTGGACAAATAAAGCAGGCACTTCAAGGTGGCCATTGCAGTAAGTCTTTATGCTTAGATAGGACTACTGGTCTTGAAAAATTGAACCATCATATAGTGTTTGTTTTCATGATAGTTAGCAAGGTGCTGTGCTTACCAATCTTAACAAAGCAAAAAATATTTGAAGAGAATAATGAAGAGAGATGAAAATGAGTTACAGGTTGTTTCCTCTCACACCACTTGAACTTGCTTGTTGGTACCCATGAGGATAAAAATTAATAGCATTAAGGAACAGCACTGGTAATGTGAGGCAGGGGTCATACAGTATCTTTCTTCTAATCAGGTGTTGGAAGAAAGAAATACAGCACTAACAATCCCAAAATGTTTAACTGAAGATTTTAATGCTTCAGTAAATTTGGGGAATTTTCACGTAATAGCGTTAGGCTAATAGCTGTTGTTGTTTGGTAACCATTTGTTAGGAAAGTGAATCATGATATTTTATACACACGTTGTTTTGATACCATGCTGGCCAAATGTCATGCTTCATTTAACCGTAGTGTTCATCTCTTGACTGCAGCACATCTTCGTTGCCACCTCTTGACTGGCCTTTACCAAGTCATTATGGGCAGTGTGAACTGAAAATAGAAGTCCAGCCTAAAACTCATCACAGAGCTCACTATGAAACAGAAGGAAGCAGAGGAGCTGTAAAAGCGTCTACTGGAGGACACCCTGTAGTGAAGGTAGGATGTCTGGCTTTCTTGAATCCAAGATAACTTTTTCTGTTAAGTACAGTTACTGGCATTTATGATGCTGTGGATTGTTGCCTTCTGTGAAGCTCGTATTCCTTCCTGGGTAAGATTCTCCTCTAGCTGTAACCTGTGCAGTGTAAGAGTTAGCTTAGATTTGGGCTGTTTATCTGTAACAGCAAGACTTGTTCCCCTCCTCCCCCGCCTTCTGTTTTGTCATTGTTTCCATTGTCTTAACTGAATCGAGCAAGTTTTATTGTCCCTTAGAACAGTTTGTTTTTTTCAGTAGTGAAACTCATGTAGATACAGCAATGCAGACAGCAGTTCTCTGACTGAGAGGGTGGTGATGCACTACCTGTTTTGATACCCAGTACTGGCCATTAACAGCTGTTGATGAGCTGTTTTGACTGGCTTCATCCTTACTGCTAAATGTTCCAAATGCTGAAGACATCTGAAGCATAGTACTTGTATGCTTCACAAACGCCAACCAAATGTTGCTGAGATCAGAGTTAGATGTAAGGTCCTGATAAATTTGGCTTGGGTTTCATATGAAAGTTCTGGCATAGTGATCTTTGAAGGGCAAAATGCATGGGTGTTTGATGTTGCGACTATAAGTAGGTACGGTGCTCAAGCTGAGATGTCTCCCTGTGAGGTGACGTGTGTACATGTCTCGGTGCTGAGCAGACTTCAGGATTAGTTTACCAGTACTTGATTCTCTCAAGCTCTGAAGCTATGCAATATGAACAAAGGTGTACCAGCAGAAATTAAATCTGTTGGACTGACTGTTTTCTTGCAGTCTCCAAGCCCTTTGTCTAATGCAGTTCTTGAAGACTGACACTTAGTCATGTTCTTTGGGCTACATTCCCAACTTTGTTTCTTATGAGAGCTTACCTTGATTTTTTTTAAATTTAATTTTATTTTTAAATTTTTCCTCTTTTCTTCTTCATCTTCCTGTAGACTTTTTCATCTGTACCTTTCCTTGCTCTTTCTCTCCAAAAAAAGACCGGATCTTGTCGTCACATCTTTGGAGTGTCTTTCATCACTCTTATCTTCTGCCATTCCTTCATTTCCATTCTTACTGTGAGCTTTTCAGCCAGCTTTCGTTTTCCCTGTGGAGTTCCTCAGTGTTTTCCTCCTAGTGATGACACCATGACCCAACCAGCTCAAACCTCCTGTTGGCAGGCATGCTCGATTTCATAGTGCAGTAGAGACAACAGTCAGGTGCTCAGCAGGGATGTCTGTTCTGTGTGCTAGAGAAAAGAGAGGATGCCTGAGCTAGGCTGGAATCTGAAAGAGGTTAACTGGGGACATTTCTTTTTGTGGAGCATCGCGTTGTTTTAGTCAGTGGAGGACAAGTAGACACAACTTTCACATGCCAAGGTAGCTGGCACTGGCGTTCAATACATTGTTAGTAAGAACAGAATCTTGGGAGATTGCAATTGACAAAATAAGTCTCTGCTGAGCTTTTGGAAGCTATTTATTTATTTCTTTCTTCTCCCCTGGTGCTCGTGTCCTGCGCTTCTATTTGTGTTAAGGGAACCAGTTTTGCTGATGTTTTCCAGACTTGACAGATACCCATGGGGTTTCTTTTGTTCACAGTACTACTGGATGCTTCTGTAGCAGTGCTTAGACCTAAGTCAGAAAACAACAACTCTGTAACCTATGTGATTTATTATTGTCAAAGGTATTTATTCATGTAAGGATTGTGAAATACCTTGCCATGACAAGAATGCTGTCTTAAAAAAGGGCATAGTATTTATAGTTGTTTCACAGTGTTGTGCTTAAACATGTGCATTGTGCTGTGCTGCTCTAAAGTAAAATGAACACAAATTCAGATCAATACTCAGTTTTGCAGTTTGGTCTCTTCCGGCTGGATTAGAAATTGTTGTTCTTGATGGGAAAGAGGAAATTGTTATGAAACAAAAGAAGGATTTGAATTAACTTTTCACTCACTGCTGGTAAAAAAAACGGTATGCTAAGGGCCAAGTTTGGTGAAAAGTAAATACTATTGTGTGCAGACACAAATGCAAAGATGCAGTCTTTGCTTGCACTTACGGAAGTTTACTGCACAACTTCAGTTCAAGATGTGTGTTACAATTTGACTTTTTTTGTGCTCTTGGCCTTACACCATGTAGATCCATATGTGTGATCACTGCAACAACGTACTGGGCATTTTCTTGTGTTACGTGTCTATAAGTGAAGCAGGTCAGAGATGAGGAAGGATATGGGTGCTTGAAGGCTCTTTCTTGCTTCAAACTTTTTGTTGCTTTTGAATTAAGAGCATATGCAAAGAGCACTTAATTTCCTAACTATGAAGCCTCTAGTTCTGCATGTACAGTTGATAGGTTATTTAAAATAAAGATTTTAAGATGTTGCGTAGCTTCAAGCCATTAATCTATTAGCACATGTCATTAATCTATTACTAATACTGTACTATACCAGTTGCTAGGAAACTAAGCTTCTGACAAATTTGGCATCATCTGTTGTGAGTACATTTAATCAGCTTATTTCCAAATGTGAGGAAATGAAATGAGTTGAGCTTCGTGCTTTGTTGTGTAAGTTCATTGACTTTAAGGAAGTAATTCTGTAATGCAGTTGTCTTATATTCAGCTTTTTAGTGGCAAAAGTTCCTAAATAGCAGATAACTGTTGCTTTAATCTCTGCTTGCCTGAGGGTATGTTTCAGCTAGTCCATGTAATTTGGCATTACTTACTTTACCTGAGTAGAAAAATCCGTGAGATTTTTCTCCCTGCCAGTTTTCACAGGGAGGAAATAAATATCTTGGCAGCAGGGCTAGCAAGGGGAAAGGTGACATTTTGAAATTGTCATGCAAATTGTGTGACGATTTTGTAATGCATAATCAGGAGACAAAAGCAGCCGTTGAGAGCCTCTGCCTTCACCTAACTCAGTGGATTAGTGTTTTACATATCTAAGAAGCCTTCTGAACAAATAGCTGCTGCGTTTTGTCTGAATCTTGTATGAATGATCATAAATGCCTTCTCACTCTTGCCCCAGATCATACGTACATAATAACGCGTTTGTTCTACAGTTTGCTAGAATGACATTTTCCTGTTATCTAAAGCAGTTCAGGCTTTTCACGAGTCCTCATGTGCGTGATTTAGAGCATTTCAGGATGGACAGAAACACATCTCAGGATCTCTCAGGAATAGTTTCTCTTTCTTTAGCTTCCTGTTCTAAAATTATTTATTAAACAAAACAAAACAAACAAACAAACAAAAAAACAACACCACACACAAAAAACTCACTTTCTGTTGTGCACAACAAATATTCTCATGTTTTGTTCTGTTCCTCTTGAGGAAGGTGATCTCTGACCTTACCGTCAGTGTAGAAGGGGCTTTTGAGCTCCTTGTTCTCTATGCAAGTAGTGTGTCCTGTGGCAAGGTGCTCCAACAGTGGGGATGAGTTGTAGGTGTGAGCAATGCTAAGAGGAACTTTCATCTCAAGTGATGGCATATCTGCAACAGGTGTTGTGTAGGTTCCACTCATGGGTTGTGTCTCGTATATGCAATGTAAATTTGGGGCAGTGGTAGCTATTAGGAAATTGCTTGAACCATATGTGTCTTTTTTAGCCGTAACACTTAAGGGGTAGAATCTTTCATTAGTTACTCTGCCATGTGCAGAGCTCTTACAATAGTTGTATCTGCCAGAACAGAGGAGGGGGAGCATCATGTGAAATTTGTATGTACTCAGCAGTGTTACAGTTGAGGAAAGATGTTGGATTAAAAATTAAAGTATTGAAGAAAAAGTGGTGTATGCAGTTGTAGTCGCAGAAACTTCTTACCTGAGGCCTGTGAAGGAGGGACTGAATGTCAGCTCTGTTTAATATGGTCACAGAGCTTGAGAGGCATGACTGAGGAGTTGCAAGAGGAGAAAAAATATACTGATTTTTGAATGACATGAAAAGTTCTGAACCAGAAGGGTGTCCTCTGAAAGCCTGTCGAACTCTGCCTGAATGCATGTATGCTGTAACTGTAACCTACATGGAAGGATCTAACTGAGAAATGTCAGAGATGGTCCAAGAAGTTAATGAAAGATCACATAAATGAGCGTTTGCTTCCTGGCCTGTAATTCTGTGCTGTCACTTTTTTTCAAGTGTGCTTTGCAACCAGTTCATGTAACTTCTTGAGTAACAGGCGTTATATCAGGATTCTCCCTGTTGTTCTCACAGCCCAATAAACAGCATGGTTTTTCTGTGTGTCTCATGACCTTTCCCATTCCTTCTGTCTTCATTTTTTTCAATTCTAATGCTTTTTTATTTGTCCTGAATTCTTCCCCTTACTTGTACATCACCAGAAGACAGGTTGCAGCCCAGCTCTAATTGTTCAGTATTGTTTGGTAACAGTAACCTGCAAATATATGTAGAAGGGAGAAGGTAAGTAAGTGTCAACCTGTGTGAATCATGTAACTGGCTGTATTGGACAAAGCAGTGACCTTTGGATGAGATTCTAGACATGAATATATTTCTAAGAACAGATATACATGACTATATAAACATCTGCTCTAGAATCCCCCAGATAGATAGCAAAATTACACTGATGCATCTAATGTATGTTTGAATACTCAATCTAGAAAATGCTTGAATATGAAAGAAAAAAAAAAAAAGTAATGTGGCATACTGGATCAGTAATGGCAGTTGTCTGGTTTTTGTGTGGTGTGGTTACTAAGATGTAGAAAAGTAACCATCATTTTTTCCCAAAGCCAGGTCATGCTTTTTCTGTAAGTTACAAAGGCTTTCCCTGAAAGGCTCATCTGGAAAACTGTCCATCGCATAATTTGGCACTGGAATTTGGAAGATCAGAAGTAATGCTATTTTTTGGGTAGCATAGAGCAAACTGAACACGGCATGTATTGTGATGGCTGGTTTGATGTAGCTAGCAGTTCTGCAATGTGTGAAGTTGAGTGTCCATTGGAAGGCCGCAAAGATGATAAGGGACCTGGAGCATTTCCCCTGTGAGGAAAGGCTGAGTGAGCTGGGTCTGTTCAGCCTTGAGAAAAGACCGAGAGGTGATCTTATTAATGTTTATAAATATCTTAAGTGTGGGAGTCAAAAGGACATGGCCAACCTCTTTTCTGCGGGCTGTGGGGACAGGGCAAGGGGAAGTGGCCATAAAATTGAGCATAGGAAGTTCTGCACCAATATGCAAAGGAACTTCAGAGTGAAGGTGATGGAGCACTGGCACAGGCTGCCCAGGGGGGTTGTGGATTTTCCTCTGGAAATACTCAAGACTTTCCTGGACTCCTACCTGTGCGTCCTGCTGTAGGAGGCCTGCTTTGCAGGGGGTTGGATTTCGATGATTTATAGGGGTCACTTCCAGCCCCTACAATTCTGTGATTCTACTGCTATTTTAACTATGAGTTGCTTTCCTTTCTTTAGTAGCATAGAATGGCACAAGAGTCAGAGCTGAAAAATACCCTTCAAAACATGCTTGAAATTCGTATTAAAATAGTTTCAAATTATCTGCAAGCAGCGAGTGTGTGTGAAATTTCAGAAACAGAAAATCTAGCTTTTTAAACTGGAAGGATGTTCAGTACATTGTATGATTATATGGTAATATGCCAGTAATGCACTGGCAGTTTTGTTTTGGTCCTTTGCAGGACTCATTCGTCTTTGTGATGACCTTCAGAATGCTTTTAATCTGGACTTGTGCCACAGTCTAGTAGTTTATTAACTTTTGCTCTTTCATACTTCATTATTTCTAATTTATCTATTCTGAATCCCAGAGGTCTGTATTATTATAACATCTTTAAGTTAGTCTACTCAACAAATTTGTTAGCAGACGAGGAAGGAGGACTCTTTTCTGATGTGCATGCTATTCCTTCCTACATCAAATAATCAGCTGATTGATAATAGTACCACAATTCAGGAAGAGGAAGTAGATGTTTTCTTCTAACATTTAATTTTAAAATCAGGAATTTAACTTCTTGTAACATTAAAAGCTTTGTGGACTCAGAATGAAATTTAAAAAATAACCTATTCCCATGCACTAAGTCTTTCTGAGCTGGTGCTTGGGGTATTGTCAGAGAAATCTGAATGGAGTTCCCTTGCAATGAATGCCTCCCATTTCATGTGAACAGTCCACAGGAGATCATAGGTGAGCCCTTTCTGCACCTCTGCAAGGCCAACGAGGTGATGATTGTAGTCACTGATATTTTTTTTCAGTAGTTTCCCTGAACTAATTTCTTGGTTTTGTACATATAGGTCAGTTCAAGCTTTTCAAAATGCCACTGTTGATAAATGTCTGGAAATTGCACCACCAGTGTTAGTCGTTCTGTTGCTTCAGTGCTTCTTGGGTAATGTTAGCCAGAGTATGCCAAGCTTGTTGGTCCCATCTCCATTGTCTCCAAGGACAAAATATCTCAGAGGCTTTTTTTTTCCTTATGATATTATTGTGGGGAGCTCTGGCAGGTTTTGTTTGGTAAACAGCTGTTTGAAAGTAAAGTAAAACTTGCGTAGTAAAAGTTCCTTTCTTCTCGGGTTGTTTAGATATGGTGAATTATTCCATGTCTTTATTTATACAGTTGTAGAAAGTAAAAATACCTAATACAAGAAAACAGCTTTGTTTTTCCTTTCCCTCTTGCCTTCATATAATTGGACCTTTTCTCCTCTGTTGACCTTACTGTGTAACTTTGGGGTTGCTCTAAGGAATTAGACACCTCTGCAATGCATCCAGCTGTCATGAGACCATTAAGGAAGAAATAACTAGTTATTTTGATCTTGATGATTGAAAATGTCTCATTAACATATTCTCTTTTTACTTGGTAAAAATTGCAAACTATTGACCTGCATGAGTTTACTGTGTGCAGCGTAGTTAATGAGGCTGGAACTGCTTTGGCGTGAGGCTCTTCTGGCTTATCCTGTTGTGACCTTCAGTCTTTAGCCTTCCAGCTTTAGTTTAACTTACGCATGCACTGACCTTTGCTATGGAAACGATATAGAAACACAAAAGCAACTTGGCTGAGTTTCCTCTGCAAAGCAGTGGGTGGTGTATCAGTATTCTGTTACAAAGGAGGGTTTCTAGAGGTCAGTAGTGACAGTACACAGTAACTTATTAGCTGGCTGCAGCACACTGCTGGCTGCTCCTGGGAAAGTGGTATATTTTTTTAAAAATAATGTTTTTTTGTAGCACACAGCTGTAGGATTGTGTGCGTTCCAACATTTATTCCATTGATGTGCATGGGGAGAAAAACAAACAAAAAGTTTGGTTTTGTTAGTCCTTCTGTGAATGACCCGTGACTGAAGCTCACGTAGGCTGATATCGTAGCAATTTATTGTAGTGGATCTTCATCATAGCAGTTCTGCAGCACTGACCAGAAGTTTGTAAAACAGGTTAGTTTTGATACCTATAATCTCTACAGAAACATTATGTTCTTGCTGTACAAATCATGGGTTATCTACTACAGTAAGCTCAAATAACAGGTACCAGAGTTTCACTAGACACTTGAACAGAACATTATATGTGTTTTCTTAAGTTACGTAGGTATTTTCATTGAAGAAAAAATGGCATGTTTTTTGTTGAACTTAAATGTTTGGGCTGCTTACCACACAGTATTGTGCCTAAGATGAGCTAGGAAGGAAGTGTAACTAACTCCACTGTCACCAAGTCAACATTTCTAAGAGTCAACATTTTTTGAATGAAAACCAAGCTGTAGTTTAATGTGTTTTAAATTTCCAAGTACGTCATTTCTCATAATGTGAATTTGATTGTGGATAGCAAACCTGTATTATTGCATCAACAATGGTGATTCGGGATCCAGATGCCACCTTTCCTTTGGGGAGAGCTTGTCATGTTGCTGGTCTGTTCAGATTCCTTGGTAATCCAGTCTCCAGTGGGGACCAAGGATGGTGGGTGTAAAGGTACAGAGGTTCTATCACAATATCTTAGGCTTGCTGTCACCAGGCTTATTCTTGTACTGATGTTACATTCATGCTCTTCTGCGTACTGCTGAATACAACTACAGTGAAATGAAGTAGGAGTATTTCAAGATAAATTAACCAAGTAATCCAGCATTGTTCTGTGTTCTCAGGAATGATATGAAATAGGCTGTCTTTAATTGCACGTTCATGTTGTGCTAGGCACAGAATGTGGCTCAGGAGGAGGGTCATGAATGATTCTCTAAAAGAAATAATCTTCATGCTCACAGAATTCTGTTGTTAGTGTGATACTGTATTGGGACTTACGTTAGACCTTAGCTCCATCATTTAGTTTCAGAAGCAGTAGCAATTAGCATTAATTCCACTGGACTGTCCTTAGTATTGACCATAAACCAAAGCAGCGTAAAAAGAGTAGCTAATCCACAGTATGTATGGATTGTACGTCTTTGGAAGTGATCTGCAGGCCTAAAAATAAGGGAGATTAATATCATATTTAGTGAATAAAAGGGAACTTGTGCTTTAAATGCAAAACGGCTCTCAACCAGAATTAGAGATCTGTAGCTGTTCCTGTCACAACGTGAATGTGAATCACAGTCATAGATACTGCAGGAATGTAATTGGGAGACAACTATTGCTGTTTCTGACTAACCCATCCTGCTTTAATATTACCTTGGCCTTTTTGAAGGACCAAAAAAATGCTACAAAGATAGATACGATGGGAAACTTCCTCAGAAAGACATTATGCAAGAGAAGTGTGCCATTGAGCAGGCTGAGCAGGCTCTGGAGATTGCCACCACTGTAAAACAGTTCATTTTATGCCCCAGTAGTCTCCAGCTTCCTTCTTACTAATGAGGTGCAGGCATCTTTTCCACAAGATCTCATCTCATTTTTTACTAACGCTTTGACTCACTGTCCCCCAACAACATCTTCTCTTTGATTAACAATGCTGTGTAAATTGACTGGTGTACTCTTGTGGAATCCTTGTAATGCATACCTAGACAAGAGAAGGGAAAGTGCTAAAATCTAAAGCAGCTCTCTCCAGCTGCCAAAAGTTTCAGCTCCACGTGTACAGCTTCCATAGGCAATTAAGGTTTGCCATCTTTTTTGCTGTTGGAAACATGATGTTTAAATATGAAAACACTTAAGCTGCTCATTGCTTACTTAGAAAAAAATATTTCCTTGGTTCTTTGTAGCTCCTGTTTCTGTGATCAGGCCCAGAATTACACTGCAGTGTAGGAGACAAGGTTATTCTTTTACTTTGCCACTGCTTGCTTACTTGTCACACTCACTTGTAGACATTATTTATATTTGTAGTTTAATTTTGTTTACTTTTCACGTTCTCTTTTAATTTTAAACATGAAATAAACACAGTAAATCACTTTATGGAAAAGTAAAATTTTATGAAGGCTCTTCTAGTTTTCCAGCATGTTATTACTCTGCCTAACCATATATATTCCAGTGCCTTTAACAGCCTTCACCACAGGTGCTTTACAGCAGTGCATGAGGAGGCCGTAATGTAAGTGTCTGATTAACACAGCTCAGTGGTGGTGGAGGGAAGCTTGTTTGCTTTTCTTTTGAGATTGGTTTAAGCTTTTATTGCTTTTCAGTGTGTATGAAATTCTTAGGGGTTATGTTAATGTTATTATAGAACACTTTAAATCATGAGAAGCCTGATTTATATGTTTCTGATTCGTAACGTGCATAGGTTTTCTCTAAATTATTGTATGAGTGCATTCTGTTTCGTTATAACATTCTTCCTTGCAATGTTGTTGGAGCATTCAGTTTCACATTCATCTGTTGGTTAATCTGGTATATATGAACCAGGAGTACAGCACATGCATAAAAAAGTTTGTATTACAAGATCATCATTCAGAAAGTGCTCTTGATAACTTGCTGATATGTAACTAATCTGTTGGTGGGATGGGGATATTTTTTTTTTTTTTTGTCTTTTCTGCCTCTTTCCCTTCCTCCAGAACACTTTGCAGAATAACATTTGGAAACTCAGCCCCCTGTGTCTTCCATAGCATATGTGAGCCAAGCATAGAGGGCGAACTCAGGAATAATGGAAGTAGTGTTAGAAACAGATTTGAGCAGTGCTCATGTGGAGCAGCCATGCTGCCTGGGAGGCTGTACCCCTGCAGCACCAGATGTACTTTGCTTCACTGAATTTAGCTCCTGCTCTGTGCAGGCTTCTGTACGGTCTCTGCTGGCAGGCTGGCACGGTGTTACAAGTCTGAGTGTCACTGCTGTTATCTCTAGAACTGTTGTGTATGTATCTGTGTGTATGTTATGTGTGTATCCATTGTTAAAGAAGGTGGAGATAGCTTTAATTGGAAGTCAGCTTTGTCACAGTGACCCTGCTTGGAAGTTATTCAAGTTTTTGAATAGGTCTGGCTTGTAATTTTTATAGTGCCTAGTATTAAGAGTGAATACGTTCCACAGTGCTCACGTTCAGCCTGTGTTTCATCATGTTAAGACTGAATTTTAGCTGAGGAAAAAGGATGGTGGAGTCACAGCGTTGAGAATTTTGGAAAAGGTGGCTGCTGTAAATGCTAAATTAATATATGTACTTAGAGTGAATAACGTGTAAAGAATACTTAAGTGTTCTAAAAGAGTGGAGATTTGTTCAAAGAGTGTTTTGGTATTACAGCAAAATATTTTGTAAAGATGGAGTCTTGCATCAAGTATTAAAAGGAAATTATCCTTAATTAATATGAGTCCCTCTGTCCCACTTTCAGTGGGATGATAAGAGAAGGATGTTGCAAGCTGTTTGTGTTGCTGTAGTTTATGGGTGACTTAACAAATGCATGGCAAGAAACCTGTCAGAACACTGACGGTCACAGCAGCTTTGTCTGTACTTTGACATCAGTAAATGCTTCAATATTGCATTTATTTACATGGATATCAACTCTGGTAGCCTAGACTTTTGTTGGTGACTGAGGTTTTAGGTTTCTTTTTCTGAATTTAGCTTTTCATACTCTAGTCAGAGCAAAAAGATTTTACATATTTGAAAGAATATAAGCCTATCAGCAGTAGAAATACGTATATAAATGCAAATAAATGCAATCCTTTAAGAAACCTGATGGAAATTAGTCAATTATAGGACAGAATATTGCATTTAATAAAAGTTGCTGTGACTTTAAGCTTTGTGTACCTTTAGTGACAGGTACTTTTCCTTCACTGTAACAAGGATCCCAAGAGGTAAGGATTGATCAAGCTATAAGAAGATGTGACTTTTTGATTTAACATTATTACATCTGTTTTTCTGCTTGCCTGCAAACAGGTGAGTTGCTGACGGTAGCTGGAATCAAGGAGGAAGCAGAATTTGAGTTTCAGAGCTGAAGTCAGTGTAGTTCAGTTATGGATGTTTTGTGGTAGAAGTTGGACTGGGCTGGCCTTTCAAAGGTACAGGGAGATCTGGGGACAGCAGAATCCAGAATTCTTTGCCTTCCAATAGTTCCCTTGCTGTAGTAATGGTCCAGAAGTTGCTCAGCCCAGAACAATAGAAACAGAAATTCCAAACAGCTTCCTTTCTCTTTCTTCTCACACTCCCACTCTTAACAAAAACAAACAAAAAAACCAAACAAAAAACCCCAAACACAGGAGACTGAATAAGTATGCAAACTAAGTACTGCTCTTTCACACAAATGCAGAAAAATGAACTAATGTTTAAATGCACCTTTTTTTCATCAGCTCCTGGGCTACAGCGAAAAGCCTGTAAACCTGCAGATGTTCATCGGAACTGCAGATGATCGCTACTTAAGGCCTCATGCATTTTACCAGGTGCACCGAATCACTGGAAAAACTGTTGCTACAGCAAGTCAGGAGATAATCATTGCCAGCACAAAAGTTTTGGAAATACCACTTCTTCCTGAAAATAATATGTCAGCCAGGTACTTTGCAGCTCTTGAGCTGATATGTCTTTTTTTTCTTTCCCATTTGTGCTAAAGGAACATTTGGTAAAACAGCATATTTATGATTCGTGATAAATGTGTCAGCGCTCAGAAATAAGTCTGCAGGTAATGTTAGAAGTAATGAAGCAGGGAAACAAGGAAGCTCATGTGATTGATGGGAAGATGAACGACTTGGGGGTTTATACTTTCCATCTAATCTGTACATATGTATGACCCCACATTTGTAGAATTGCATGTGAACTATAACTGGCTGGTAGAGTTCAGCTGCTTGTTTTTCAGTAACGTGGTTGTCTGACTCCTCATGTCCTGACAGACATTTTCTCTTAAATTTTTTTTTTTAACAGAGCTTGACAGATTTTTTTTAAACAGTCTTGACAGATAGAATGTGCCAAATAATAGTTTAATACTGCTTAGTTTCAGCAACAGTTATACTGCTCTGTTCTGCCTGGAGTCCATGAAGTGAGCGAAGCAGCTATTTGTTAATGTAGCTTGTTGTCTATTTCTAATGAGACTCCTAAGGCCAGCTTAGATTTCCTAAAGTTACAGATCTCAGGCTTCTTCCACTGAATGCTCTGGAATCACAGTAACAGTCTTCAGAAGCTTCTGCGTTATTTGATTGAAGTATTGTGTGGCTTATGTGAATAATCAATAACCATAGGGAACGGAAGCTGGGACGTGACAGCTGCAGTTCTGTCATTCTCTCTTCCTAAGCTGAACTAAATATCATCCTTGTAAATGTTTACTGTGTTACACAGCTTGCTTTGAATAACACCAGAGGTTGAAAAAAGCAGCAGCTAGGTGTTTGTAAGGCAGAATATATAAAATTTGCTGACATTTGACACTAACATCTGTTAATGGAAACATTTAAAACAGCCTAACATTTGGAAAATTTGCATCATCTTCATTCTTTAACAGAAAGGCTTGCAGAGTATACGTAAGCAAAAGTTTGACTTGTTTTCTTCCATTTCTCTTCTAATCCATCCTTCCTCACCTCCCTCCAGTATCGATTGTGCGGGTATCTTGAAACTTCGCAATTCAGATATTGAGCTCCGCAAGGGAGAGACAGATATTGGAAGAAAGAACACCAGAGTCCGACTCGTGTTTCGTGTTCACATCCCACAGCCTAGTGGAAAAGTCTTATCTCTGCAGACTGCTTCCATACCTGTTGAATGCTGTAAGATTGCTTTAACTATATGTAATTCATACTCATGTTTCCTGCACGTGTCTGTAATAATGTCATTCTGATGACATTTACTGTCAGAATATCTGTAATGATTGTGTGTGAAAAGTATTGTGTGTAAGGAGCTTAATTAAGAAAAAATGATACCTGTTTATTTGAGGATGGTACTTAGCAGTGGGTAACCTGGAGGTTCTGAGGAGCAGTGTTTTAAGCTTTAAACCTAATACTGCAGTCACACAATATCAGCTTAAGAAGCTCCTGTATGCAGAAGGAGGCAGTGGTGAAAGTATTTGTTTTAGGAAGAAATGATACCTTTCATTTACAACAGTCTGTATGCCATTACTTGTTGTTTTACAGCAATACCTAATGAGCAGCTGAACTTGTAGGAAGTTCATGTCTTTAAATGCTGGCAGTAAGGAAACGTATCAAATAAGAAAGTAGCTTTTAAAGTACTTTTTAACTTACTGTTCCTAACTTGAAAATTGCATTTGCTGTAACAGTAGAATCTGTTGGGTTTAATGGCTTATTGTTTGTTAAAATAATTATGTTGAAATTAGGTAAATAGAACAAACAAGTTAAATTATGCACAATTTATATACTTACATATAATGTATAATTTAATATATACAAGTATATACTTATAGGTGACTTTTAGTTTCTACTGCAGTGCTTTAGTTTAGGGCCATAGGAGAATTGCTGCTATGGTGATAACTGTGAGTAATGTTTTTCTTCTTCCTTTTGTTTTAAAGCTCAGCGATCTGCTCAAGAACTTCCTCAGATTGAGAAGTACAGCATCAATAGTTGCTCAGTCAATGGAGGCCATGAAATGGTGGTAACAGGATCTAATTTCCTTCCAGAATCAAAAATCATATTTTTTGAAAAAGGACAAGGTAAATGCTTCCCTCCTTTTATTCCTTAACAACAAAACAAACAAACAGCACCTGAGCTTAATTTTAGGAAGAAAGGATGTTTTTAAAAATAACAAAATGAAGTCTGAAGTAGGAATTTGAAACTTGAGTTTGAGCAGTGATCTATAGGTGGTTGGCAGTGATTGCTGACAACAGAGCTTGTGATTCGGGAAGACAGCTGCAGCAGAACTGGCTTTGAGAAAGGATGCAGTTAATAGATCATATCATTTATTTTCTTCTTGATATAACAAGAAAAGGTGAGAAACGAAAATGGGAACTAATGGAAATGTACTGGTTTTCACTGGTATTTTTGGTGTTACTTCATGTTTTATCATTACGTGGAACTTAATTATTTATTCTGCTTCGAGGCTTTGGTTGCAATCAGAGCTTTTTCAAAGGCACTAGCTTACTCTCCTGTTATTTTAGGTTAAAATTTTAAAATATATCTCAATAAATGTATTAAAAATACATGACTAAATATGTATATCACAAAACCTAATATTAAAATTGAATTTTTTACCCAGTCTCTGATTCTTCAGAGTTGCAGTCTAAGGGCTCATTTAGTTTTGGTGGTTGCCTCAGAAACATACAGGCTCAGTTCCTGCAAGTCTCAAATATAGGTAGAAAATTCACTGAGAAGTTACATTTGTGATGTAAGAACTGTCTGTAACAGATGTTAATGTGGAAAATTAGTAGAAGAATTTTGCTTTTTAGCTGGAGTTAAGCCTTTTTTTTTTTCCATAGTTTTGTCATTTTCCAGAAATACCTACTATTTGCATAACAAATTTTGTTTAATAATGCAACTACATCAACTGGGGAATTCGACACTCAAAAATGCTATAAAAATATCTTTGCTACTCTTTCCTGAAAAATTGAAACCGGTATTCCAGTTCCAGCAGTGATAATTTCACTTGTTCAAATGTTGGATAATTCAGCATCTTGGAGCAGTGTGTATATGTAACGTGTGCACCTGTGTTATCACTAAACAAAGTAAATTAAGGGGTTGCAGCTAAGTCCAATTCTGCCACATCCTTGTTTTCCTTAAATATTTAAGTAGAAGTGTGGTGATTTTTTTTAATTGGCAAATGTAGCATGAATTGCTCTTTTAATGTATGGTATATGTTGATATCCATTTTTTCAGGTTGTACTTTTAAGCCCTTTTGAGGAAACACTGCTGCTGGACTGTAGATTAAGGGTGGCAGGTTGTGCTAGGTCAGAACCAGGAGGATGTTCGCCAAGGTGCGGTGACTTCCCTCACAGCACAGACAGCTTGCCCAAAGTTGAACTACAGGGCCTTTTGGTTCTGCAGCACGTATTTGTCTTCATTTTATAACCTTTGGATATGTACAGGCAGCTATGGTATATATTGTTTCTCACATGGTGACTGAACCTGTAAATCTTCAGCATGTTTGTTTGAATAATCCTAAGCAGTATTAGTTATTTACCTTCATTTTTAAAAATCAGTTGGGAAAAAGAAAATCCCTCCAACCACACTGCCTCCTTTAGAGCCAGATCCAGCTGTTTGTAATCAGGTTCTATTAAATGCAGAATCTTACACAACATTCAGCTTCAGTGACTGCAGCACTTAAACTCCAAAGAATCCCTATGCAGTGCAATCTGTTTAAAATGTATCTCACAGAATTGCTGTTTTATGACTGACAGTAAATGCACTTCTCAAGTATTTAACATTAAGTATTTAAGGATTGTAGAAGATGCTTTTTGCTTCAATTTTTTGTTAATTTCTCCCAACAGATGGACGACCTCAGTGGGAGGTAGAAGGGAAAATAATTAGGGAAAAGTGTCAAGGGGTGAGAAACTTTCTTTTTCTTTCTTTAGAAATTATGTTTTAAAGTGAGGATCTACTCCTCTTCATTGTTCTGAAATTTAGACTTTGTTTAGCAAAAGCAGATATTGTCTGATTCAGACAGACAACTGGAGACTTCTAAATTGCCTTGATTCTTTAAAGTAGCCATTAAGATGATGTGCTGAAAGAACTGGAAGTAGCGTGCTTGAGAAAGCATTGCAAAAAGAAATTCAAATTGGACAGAAAGAAAACTGAAAATAAGTTCTGTAAGATGACAAGTAATTTCCAGCGCATTAGAATCTTTCTTTCAAGCTTGAGTGAGCCCAAGTGCAATTCTTTTTGACTCCTGGTGTATTTTATGCACTGGCAGCCAAATGAAGCATCATTTACAAGTGTCTCTTTAATTACCAGTGCTACCTTCAGAACGCTTCGGTTTAGGAAAGAAAAGAAGTCTCTGGTTTACAGTTTGCTAATAGTGCTGCTTTGATATGTAATATTGGCATAAATTTGAAGTTCATCTGTTGAGGAATATCAGTTTGCTTTAGTTTTACTGTTAAACTGTTTCGGTTCTTCTGTGATAATAGCAGTTTCATTTGCATTTAATATGTAAAACTTTTTCTTCAAAACTTTCTTGCAGGCAAACATCATACTTGAAATCCCACCATACCACAACAAAACTATTACAGCTGCAGTTCAGGTGCAGTTTTATCTCTGCAATGGCAAGAGGAAAAAAAGCCAATCTCAGCGTTTTACTTACACACCAGGTACTAAATGTAAAAAAAGTAAAAAGCTGCATTTTATATATATTTTTTAAGGTAAACATTTGAAAGTAGTTTGGACAGTCTTTGTACCTTTGACAGGTAGATGCGACTAGCTTTAACAGTCTGAAATTTAGAGTAATAAGCCACAGTGCTACAACTACAGCCAATTACTTCTTTGTTACACATTTTACAGAATAATTTGCATTTTACCATTTTTTGAGAATGACTATAAGTCTCAGAATTTGCTTCTCATTAACCAGTGATGACAGAGAGGGCAGTGAGGTCACAGAATATCAGGTTCTGTGCATATGGTTCTGTGTTTTTTTTCCCTCCCAAATATCCACAAAAACAGTTTCTTTCTTTTCCTTATATCTGAAATTTTTTTTTTTCCCCCCAGACATATTGCAGCCCTTTCTGAGATAATATTTTTGAATTTGAACAGAAGTGAAAACCATGTTTCAGTTAAAAAAAACAAAACAAGTCTTAATCCTTTATGTTTGGCACGAGACAATACTAGATATACAGCGCCTCCTGCTTTGCCTGCCACTACCTTGCTATTAAGAAATTTGTGCCCACTGAGAGTGGTCATAGTTTACAGGGGACAAACGATGAGTCCCGATCCTTTACTGCTGTTTGGAGGACCTAAGGTCAGATACCTAACGGAGTCTTTTTTATGAATATTGAAACAATCTTCTTGAAGATAACTTGTATGCTGGCAAAGAAAGCTTCCATTAATTTACACCATTTAAATAAGCTCTGCTTGCTGCTTGTTCTGTAAAAATACAGACTTTGTGCATAATTTGAGCAACATTACCTAAGTAAGTTGTGCATTAGGTGTACATTTCTTGTGTTATCAAATATAGCTGTTGCTATTCTTAAGAATATCAGCTCCTAAGATAATTACAAAAATATCATCTAAGATGCATCCTGTGATGCATATTCAAAGTGGAATGAAGTAATGAAACCTACTGCTTCAATAAGAAGCTATTCTACTTATAACTGCAGCTGTAATTGCACAAGCATTTAAACACCCATTTATTAATATGTTTAACACTTCAGCATTAATGTAAAATGTAGAACAGCAACCAAGCCTTAAAAAAGCCAGTATTTTTCTACTGTTTGTTCTTAAAATCTGTATCTTTTCCTGAGCCTACCTCTGGCTTCAAAAAAAAAAAAAAAAAGAGACAAGTAAAAGTGGTATCTGTTTTAAAAAAAAAAAGCATTTGCTTTTTCCTTGTGCCTCACTCTGAACTCTTATCTGACTAAAACAGTCAGATAAGACTGCAGAGCTTAGTAGCAGCCCCTGCACACACACCCTTGGTAAGCTGTATCATTTGAAGGTACTACTGGCTGGGTTGCAATAAGAGCCATGCACTGCATACAGGGTAGTTCAGAAAGGAGAAAACTGCCTTTGAATAAATGCTAGGAGGATTCTTCTCTCTTTATGCCCGTAGTGCTAATTCTTGAAGTCAAAGAAAATAAAAGCATAGCAAAAGGATAAAGGAAATTAGAACAAGGATATTAACAGTACTGTCATGGTTGTTAAATGACAGTGCGTATGCGTTTATCGCAGGATGAAAATGAATTGGAACTGTAATACACAATTTTACTTTTTCTAGTTATAATGAAGCAAGAGCACAGAGATGAGGTGGATTTGTCTACTGTTCCATCCTTGGCACTGCCTCACACGAGCAACGTCCAAGGCCTACATTCTATTCGAACTCAGTTGCCTTCACCAGAGCAAGGCCATCCTCATGACAATTTACTGTCTACATCACCCAGGAGCCTTGTGTGTCCAGTTCAACCACCATATACAGCAATGGTGACCTCAGCGGTATCCCACCTGTCGCATATGCAAGGTAGAAACCTTAGTCCAAGTGAAGAGTGTCACGTTTTGTCCCCTGCTGTGGTTCAGTCTTTTCAGGTAACATCACCACCTCCTGTGAGGCCTTCCTATCAGCCTATGCAGTCCAGTGATGTGTACAACGAACAGTCTGGTCTTCCTATGAACTCTGCCTCCAGCCAAGGATTTGATGCTATTTCATTTCAGCAAGACACAGCTGTACCTCATCTGATAAATCTTAGCTGCCAAGCTCTACCACCAATGCCGTTCCATTCTTCAAATCCAGGTTCTGTGTCAACATCGAGTGCAGCAGGGCACCCGCTAGCACGCTCAGCACATTCAGGACAGTCATCTTCGCACCTGCCGTCGATGGGATACCACTGCCCAAGCGCCGGGCAGGCCTCCGTCCCTTCTGCAATGAGTCGCTCCCTAGGGCAGTCTTCTCCCCAGCTGCAGCAAGTCCCATACCATTCTACAAACCCAGCGTCCACTTCCCCATCCCCAACAGCTTCCCATCCTTTGGTCCATTCACCGCTGTCCGGACCATCGTCGCCCCAGCTACAACCTATGCCTTACCAATCTCCTAGTTCAGGACCTGCCTCATCTCCCCCACCAGCCACTGTAAGTCAGTCGGGACAGCACTCCCCTCAAGCACATAGTCCTGCACTGGGAGGTCTTAATGCAGCTTCATCTTTAGTGCACCATCCCGTGTGCGATTCATCTCCATTTTCACCAGATGGGGCAGCTATTAACATTAAACCAGAACCTGAAGATCGAGAATTGAATTTTCAGATAGGACTACAAGACATCACACTGGATGACGGTAAGTGGATTTAATAGTTTAATACTAGGGTATAATTACAAATTACACTAAACCAAAACTCATTGAAGGAAAGGGTTATTTTGTTTAGATCACACTCCTCTTCACAGAAGTATATTTGTACTATAAAAATGCAGTCATATTTTTGCATCCAAAGCAATGACTTATTTAAAACTAATAGTAGTCATACTGTTGAACTAGCTTAGCATACAGTCTGCCTGCAGCCTTTGTTTTTAGTCATAAAACAAGGCCAGAGAATTAATTCCTGCATATTTACACATTATCTACGGGGAATTAATTTGAAGCCTCTTCTAATTGTCTTTCCAGCATATTTCAGTGAAACTCATCAAAATATCTGAGATACATAACTGTAGTTCAGATCATGATTTCATGGAGCTATCCCAGTTTCGAGAGGCAGGCTGTTTTGCTGAAAGTACCGCATGTGCATTTTGGCACCATCTTAGTCTCTTCCTAGACTGCAGAAAAGCTGCCGTCATTCAGCACCTCTGCTCACTGTAGCTGTTAGCTTTCTCCTTACCGCTTTGGCTACATTTTTGAGAAATTCACCAGCTTCCTGTAAACAAGGACCATGATGGGAGGCATTCTGATGCTAAGGCCAGACCATAAAATCCTTAACTTCTAATACCTGGACAGTGTTCATTTAGAAAACCAAGTGGAAAGTAGCAGTTACCAGATGCTGAGTGTTGGGAGTATTTTAGGCATGCGTGAGAAGGAATTCAAAGAAAGTGGCAGATTGAAGTGACTGAAAGAGCAGAAGGCCTGGCCTTAACAGGTATGTAGAAGGTATTTGATATTAATGATGGGTACCTTACTAGTATCTGTTTTCTCCAGTAGGTTTAACTGTAGTTTTTTAGTTATTCCTTGCAAGCGTAGGCTATCTGTTAAATATCCACATCAGTCAGCTTTCCTTGAATTAGAAAGGAAAAAAAAGAGACCAGCTCTTTCCAGGACATGCTGAGAGAAGGGGAAGACTTTAGGAAACAGAATATTTAAAATTTCTACGTCCATGCTAGAGGAGTGAGAATGAAATCTAATGTTTCCAAGAAGTGTCACATTAGAACCTGTCTCTTAGCCTGCTTCCCTTCACACCCACAAAAAAGATACAGAAATTGGAAAATAAAAAACAAACCACCTAAATACTGTAGTTGAACTCTTCACACTGTAAGCAGAGGCATTTAGCATTTATGAGCAGCTCAGTTTGGAAGTTCCTGCCTGGAAGTCAGAATAAATGCACAGTAGAGAAAAGAAAGCAAACTTTTTACCCCTATGGCACAAGTTGGAATTTCTTCTAGAAACTGTTTTTTCTGCTTAACAATGAAATTATTGAGTTGTTTCTATGCTGACAAACATATTCTTTCAATAGCAAGAAAACCTGAAAGAGCCATGCTTAAAGTGTACCCATTTGCTAATATGTTAGAGAAATAAAACCAGTGTGCAGAAGATACAAATGACCACAGTTTCAATAATTATTCTTTAAAATAATGCTGGCTGTGGAAGTTAGTCTCATAACCTGTGGCTGCACTGTTTGCTTCCTACATGGAAAACAACGTATTTTTAAATGCTGAACAACCCCCTGGCATAAGCTGTACGTTTACAAGTGCTTAAGTGATGTTCATTGCAGTTCAATATTACTGCCATTCAGTGATTGAATTGTTCAGACGTAGAATTCTGAGAAATGGAAAACTGGTGGGTTTTATTCTTATTCAGTCTGCCAGTTCAGGTTGGATGTCGAGCCTGAAACTTGCTGTTCCAAAAGTCTTAAAGAGCACAGTGACATGAAACAAGTCACTCATGTTCTCACCATAAATACACCCTGTCTTTAACCAGTTTGTAGTTTAAAAAATAAGAAAATGTTTAGACAGGACCTTTTTAAAATCTATCTAATGTTTTACTGTGGTTTATGAAATAATTAGAAAAACTTACTTTTGTTTATTATTGAATCTTAGTTTCCATTCAGATAGAGCTAGACACAAGTTGCAGATTAATTGCTCTAATGTTATAAAACCTAAAAAAAAATCTAAACATAAGTGGACTTAAAAATAAATATTAATAGGGTGTGTTCTCCCAAGTAACGTATCAAACATGAAAGCTACATTTAACTAGAAAATGGGCTTTTAAATAGGTTACCAATTAAGACAAGTAAACTGCCCCCAAAATTATTTTAAGGCCAATTAAAGTTTTTGTTTGAATGATATCTTGATTACTGCACTCAGTAGCTTAAGACAAACAAACAAAATCTGACAACATAAATAATCTTCTTTCAGAAAGGTTCAGTATTTTAAAATCAGCATAGATAGTTTCTTTGTCAAGAAAATAAAGTACTGGAATAGAATTTGAGTGGTGTACAAAATGCTACTTCTAGTTACTAAGCTGTTTAGCTTGCCAGAGTATAATTTGAATTTATTATTTAAAAAAAAAAAAAAAAAAAAAGAAGGTAATTATGCAAATCCCCTTAAGCGAGACTTCCTAAAGTGTGCTTCAGTGTGCTTCCCTTCAGCCAACATCCTGGCTGCTTCTTCAGGACGAAGCCAAAACTTAATATGGAACTACAGAGCTACTACTTCAGTCTTGATCCAGCGTCTCTTGGAAGCTGCAGTATCTGGATTCACACTTTTCGGTTCTTTTGCAACATCAGAAACACTTGGCAATGACAGAACAGAGCATCATTTTAGTTTAGTTCTATTCCTTTGCCTGTAACACAAGTAGGGCCCTCTTCAGACTGAGTGAAAAAGGCTTTCAGAATTGGAAAGCAGATCCTTTACCTGAATTACACTTACAGGAAAAAAAAAAAAAAAAAAAAAGTTAAGCCAGTGTAGCTTTTTGTTTTCCAACAGGATCTGACTGATATTTGAGGCCTTTCCAGTTGATGCCTTGAATTTGCCCTTATTCCCCAGTCCTTGCTTCCCACACTTTATAATTCACTTAAAGACTCTAAGGACAGTAGAAGATTAAAGAAAATGTTTGATACATAAGACAAATTCAAAGTAATTTGTATTTTAGGCTGCTACTTAAAGGACATCATGAAAACCAGTGCTATTTTCTCCTGCTTAGGACTTTCCAGTAGTCCATCTGCACAAGCCGATATTGCACTGCAATAAGAGCAGCTTCCTATGCTTTATTTGTCCCATTCCCTTCTCCATCTCCTCCCCTCCTTCCTTTAACAGCTTTCACTAAGTCCTTCCTCTGCCTGTCTTCCCAGGCTGACATTTCCCTGTATAGACAGCAGAATACTTAGGGATGCAAGTATAAACAAGAAAGCTACAACAGTTGGTCATTTCAGTCCTTTCCTGTATACGTGGTCCATTCTTTGTTCTGTTGTGTAGTCATCTAATAAGGGTCCCATTTCTCTTTACAACTAGAAAAAAATTTGTCAGAGTTGCCTCCAATCCAATTCTCTTATGAGGCCCTGTTAATTTTTCACTTTTTTTTTTTTTTAAAAAAAAAAAAAAGCTTCCAGTGTGGTAGTTTGCCTATCCTGCTGTCAAGTTCTAGATTTAAAGCTTTAATTCTAATACTGTTGATCTTACAAGAGCCTAGGTTTATTTTACGGTTTAGGAGCAAGTTTACCTTGTATTTCATGGCTTTCTACAATGACGAGATTTCTAGCATGTATTTCTAACAACTGTATTTAACCATTTTAAAGTATTACATTAGTCTGTATTCAGCAACTCAGGATGACCTTCTGCTAATCCTCTAACATTCTGTTACTCATTACATCTCCGCTACCTCAAGCAGGAGATTAGAAAATCTAGTACATGGATTTATTATAAATCATAACCAGAAATCCTCCAACAGCTTTGTGTACATCAAGCAATAATTCGGCTTTGTCAGATGCACTCTAACCACTTGCCTTCATTCATTATAATAGTTCTGTTTGATATCTCTCCAGTCAGTAAGCTCTCTTGCTTGGAAGCTCAAACTACAGATTTTCTAGTGAAGGCAGAACAGATCAATCCAGGTAGCTTTTTACTTTACCTCCAGCTTAACTTCTGTACAAGCTGTAGTTGAACCTTAATAGCAGTAACTAGCAAGGAAGTTCTGAAGAATGACTAAGTGGTATTTCTCTATATCTAATTAAAACGTATGAATTAACAGTTACTAGTTAAGCAGCTTCCTGCACAGCAAAGCAATCAAGGTCTACAGAAACAGGAATACCGAATGCCAGAACAACCTGTTGCCACACGTGTCCAGGTCAAGGCATGCAACAGAATGCAAAAGCTGCAGCCTGCATTGTATGCAGGACCTGCAGAATACTTGCAATTCTAAAAGCCATTCAGAAAATCAGACTAGTGTAAGCCATTCATCAAGGTTGCATTTAAATACCATCTCTCTTTGTATTCTGTATATTAGATACCATCAAGCAGTGCAGGAATTGCAATAAAACAGTTTTACATAGGCCGCTCTGAAAGTAATGCCTCTTGTAGTTTTCATGGAAACTACAGCAGAAACTACAACAGATACAAATAACAGTATTTGACAGAGCAGATTCTCAGCTGCATAACACTGTTTCTCAACAGTCACAACCATTAGCTATGCATTTCTGCCAGCAATGAGCAAGAGCCTGCATACCATGCTCATCAAAATATGCACCAGTGGAAGGGAACCACTACTGCTGCTGCCACTGCTGAAACGCACCGCCTGTCTCACTGTGCTCACAGCCACTGCCTGGTGTCTGTAAGTGTCCAGTGAGCACCAGTGAATGTCATTGGGTGCCATTCTTTTCCTGAATGGAGTCGGAATTCAGTGACACACCTTTTCTTCCTTTACACTTTCAGTCAGACACCATTTTGTCAGACTGCCCCTCTGCTGCCGTCTGTCACACAGCAACAAAACGTAACTCAATTTTGATGGAAAGGTTCAGTCTTGACTGCCACACCACTCACATCCACCTCTGAGATTGAGGGCCAATAATAGGATGCATTACTTTTGGAGCAGCCCTCAATTCTCCTCGTAAGTTTATGGACTGCTTCAATACATCCTAAGGTTGAACAAGATGGCAAGAAAAAACTTGATATGGATGGAAATGTGCTAGTTTTAATTAAGAGTGGAAGGAAGAAAGATCCAGACACTGAGTACTAGATTGAAGGGAAAAGGTTGGAATGATGACAAGTGAAAGGATGTTATCCATCTGTGGTTGTCAGCAGTTAAAAGATATTATGATCATATATCCTAGTGAAGTCATTCACTACGTTCATAAAACCGATGCCAGAGCAGTATCTTTTTAGATGATCAGTTGTAGATTGCTACTGCATTAAGTTGTCTGGATAAATCATCAGGAAGTTACAGCCAGCTAATGTCTGAATCCTGCTGTGTGTCTCGGATGGCTGCACGATGCCTCATAACTACTGTAAGAACACCTCATTGGACCGCCCCCAAAAGGTTCCCATTTAAGAATTAGAAGAGGTTGGAAACTTCTTTTGGGAATGCAAAGGCTATGTGTACACCATGGTGCAGATACTACCAAGAGTAGCAAAACTGGAGGGAGTTAGACATGTCATTGCAACACTGTAAAAACACACCCAGACACTTCCGCGCTGCTTTCCACAGCCCAGCTCTAAGGCTCACGCATAATGCTTACTGTATTAAACTCATTTTCTTGCTTGAAACAAAGAGGCAGTTGTGTGACATATATCATAGTAAAACCAATTCATTTAAATGCAGAGTGTGACATAACCGTGGCATGCACAGAGATTCTTGTTACTGCACAAAGTAACTTTACAACTTGTACTGCAACTCTACAGGCCAAAGGTGCGTGCACACCTGTCTGTACAGCTGCAAATGTTATGTGCCTGTGAAGACTGTACTCTTAACACTTCTTACATCCTGATTAAATAAGTTAAAAAAAAAAATAATAAAAATCAGTGAAGCTGAAATTTCTAAAGTAAGCTCATTCTATCACTTGAAGTAGTAAGATGGTGAGCAAGGCAGCTCACCATGCCCTTAGTGGTTTGCCATTCCAAATGTGTGCTTCCATATGCCTGTCTTTGATCACAAACCAACAGTCAGAGCTGGCTGCTCCACAGCAGGGAGGACTGAGGGTTAAGTATAGCCCTGCAGCTGCTTTTTTTTTTTTTTTTTTGGAGGGAAAGCTGACACCATATTACTTGGTGGTTGTGGGAAATCTAAATGAGGTTTAATACCCAGCACTAACTAGTGTGATGTAACAGCTGATCATAAATGCAGCTGATCTAACTATCTGGAGAAGACAAAAGGCAGCTTATATTCAAGGAAACTTGTGCTGGGGTCTGCCCATAATGTTCTTTGAGGTTTACTGACACTCTTTCCATCTGCAAGTACACCAATTCACTGACCTGTCTTCTCAAATACAAGCTCCTAGGTAGATGCAGCAATGCTACCAGGCCTAGGCAGTTTATACAGTCTGCTACAGACAAACTTCCTTTGCAAAGAATATAAAGAAACCCAATCTGTGCTACTTACTGCAGCAGCACTAGAAACAGTCATGCATTTCATAGCTTTTGAGATCTGCTGTTCTAGAAACAGCACATCTGGTTTAAGTCTGGCTGCCCACACCTTCTTTTCAGTTCATAGCAGTAAAACATATAGGAGCTTCTGCGTAGTGCTACAAAAATACTAAGCTGCTTGACTCCTGTAGGAAGAGATCCTGAAAACCAAATGGTGGAACTCCATGAACTTCTTGGTCTGCCTGGTTCCACTCAAAAAGGGGTACAACTACAGTGCATCAGATTTCTTGATTTCATTTAAATTGAGAAGCCTTAAGTTCAGTGTTACATTCTTTGCATACAAAATACATTCTAACATTACTTAAATACAGAAAACCCTCCTGGAATGTTTGCAGAATGATGAGATAGAAAGATACTTTTAATGTATGTTTGTCTGGTACATTAAGTTCTGTCCAACTTCATTGAAAAAAATCCATATAGCGCTATATTGTGCACTTTAAAAGGGCCTTGCTTTATGTACCACATTTCACAAGTAGCAAGCATTGTGTGCCTGAGGCAAAGCATGCTTCACTCCAAGTGGTGCTGGCAGGAAAAGACTTGTTACATGTGTGACACCTGCAACACATCTTGTCAGGAATTTCTTAGAGTCAGAATTCAATACTGTCAATTTTGTCGGAGCACTTAAATGACTTGAAACCTTTCCATGCATTGAAATAATTAAGAAAAATTTACTCGGTCATCTTTCTCTGCTAGAGTGACAGATAATCTCTATTGTATAAACTATGACAACTTCACAGTGCAGATGCTATTGCTTAAAAGGCCTAATTAATTCCACTGTTACCCGTGGAGGCTCTGTGTGTTTATTGTCTGCTCCTTTTAAAGCCTGAGCTTGAGAAGATTCCCCGTAAAAGTTAATTTGTTTCATCCACAGGCAGTTTACTGCTCATCTCCCTGGATTCACTAGATCCCACCAGAGCCAATGGGAAAATGCTTAATATCCTGTCCTTCAAAATGGCAGTAGACATTTCTTCAAAACGCAGATCAGGCTTTCCACTTCCCCTTTAAATATGTGTAACTTTATGCTTTAAACAATTGAGCAAAAGCAGCACCAAATATGTAATCTAAACTGCTTGAATTTCAGGAGGGAGTGGGAATAAAGTTCTTCCCAGTAGTCATTCCTACACAGTGCTCAGAAACTACACTGGCAGAGCAGATGTGTGGCTCTGTCCAGAAGGCACCATTTAGTCAGCTTTCAGAGTAGTTTTTCAGATTGTATTAAAGTCCAGTTTACTAAAGTGTACACCACCATCTTGGACAGAACAAAAAAGTATCCTAGTGCCATTTTTGCTGATCAGAACAGCATAATAAACACAGTCTTGTTGCTTACATTAATAAATACATTATCCTACATTAATTTCTCCTCCAGGATCTACTTCAGTGAAGTACAGTTCTCTGCTTCCTCCCTAGTTTCTCACATTGCCTCTATCTGCTAGAGCCACCTACACAGAGATAACACTTTGTTTTCCTGCACTTCTTCTACACTTTGTGACCCAGCTGACTGAAGAGCAATACCTTGAGCAAAACACTCAGTCTGACAAGTAAGGGGAAGCTAACAGCTGTTCACAGCAACAAATTCCTTTGTTTAAGAGATAAGAGAAATAAAAATGAAGGTTTTATTGACTAGCACTGTTTTGCCTGCCATGTTCAGCAGAGGTGCTGTCAGGAGGCGTAAGCACTACTAACTTTACCGCGCTATGTAAAGCAAGTTGAGAAAACTGCAAGAGGAATACTCTAATGCAAATACTGAAAGAAGTTCATCTGGTATAAAATTAGGTAGACGTTGAAAAATATCAACATTACCTTTATGGCTCTGGCTACAAATTGAAAAACAATACAATTGACAATTTATAAATAGTTATTTATGTCAACGTATGTAGAAGTTGTGGATGAAACTGGGTATTTGAAGTTAGTACTATTAAAAGAAAACTGAACGTCACTTCCTGGTTGAGTGAACTGTAACTTCTTGGTTTAGTCCAGTCAGTAGTTATGTCTGTCTTCTTCTCTGACACAGACAGTTTTATCTCTGACCTGGAATACCAGCCATCAGGTTCAACAGAGAAATGGACTCAACATTCAGCACTCATGTCCAACTCCTATGTGGAAAATCTAGAGGGTGAGTCTGCTTATGAAAATGCTTCAATGTTTAAAATTGGAGCACAAAGGAGAGGGGAAGGTGTTTTAATAGTCCTAACATATACAAGTGAAAAGCACAACGTAGTACTTCAGTATTGCTATAACTGGACACGTGCATTCTGAAATAGTTGGAAATATCAGAAGTTGTGAACCAGGTGTACGCTTAATGGAGTAAAAGCCTCCACCTGAAGTATATCTAGCTGCCACAGAACTTCCTGAGTGCTGTAGAATCTAGTAGGGTAACAGAAGGATGTGAGATTTTTAAGTCTAATAAAGCCAAGGTGGTAGAATGGCCAGATCAGTTAACTGAGAAACTTGGAATGTTTCTCCTTTTTTATAGATACAAAGTGATGTCAGTTTAACTACCAGTCTAAGTACCAGAAATACAGATTGTATGGAAAGAATTCTAGTTGAATGTGCACTATAATTGAGAATGATCATCTGAATTTGCTTTAAGATGTTATCATCTTCTTTATTTCACATATAAACGAAATAATTATGCACTGTGACTCTTAGTAGTGATAGTGGAAATTGATAAGTAGCTTATTGGTCACATTCATGTTTATAGTCATTTTTAAGTGTTTTTCACCTTATTACAAACATGTCTGCGGTGCCGAAGAACTGTCTTAACCCTTTAAATAAATAATGCACATGTATGTATGCATATACACACATATGTATGAACACATTTTACTTTTACCCAAATATTTTAAAGGGTGATACCTGTAAGTGCACATTCAATTGAGGACTGCTAACACTTAATGAACCTAGGTAGTCTTAATAAAACTCTTACACAATTAGTGTGTGAGCTTAAATTTACTCTCAGAACTAACTTAGTTCTGCTTTACCTGTTTGCTTGTCAGAATGTAATCAGTAAGGTAAGTAGCTACAACTCAGAGTGCCAAAGCTAGAGAATGGACTGCTGACATTTCTGGATTTTGAAACTACCTGTTGATTAGTACAGTACTACTTAGGGCTACTCTAGACTGCAACCAGCACAACTCAGAATCTAGTAGGATCTGTTGAAAGAGTTCTTGGCTGACAGAGTCATTGTAATCATAATAAAGCAAACCAAAGAACCGACGCATGCCAGCAAATCTTAAGACCGAGATTGGCGAAGCCTGCCTGTACGTTGACATTCAGGTCCCTTTTTACAAAGACACATACACAGAAAACCACATGCAGAGAGAAACATGCTTATGCACACATGCTAGCATCTGAGAAACATGGTTGGGAAAAATGGCATTTTTAAAGTTGAATAATTGATACTTCAGGTACTCGGTCTAAGAAGGAAAAATCACTGAAATACTAATGCTGTAATGGAAACTAATATTTACACATGAATGTTAGAATGTTAGGTTCTGTATCTTAAGGAATGCCTAGCATCAGATAAGTGAGCTGTCAGTCAGTGGGATGGATGCTTATGGATCCTGCTTCCAGCTTTAAATCTGAGAGAGTATAGCTTCAGAATTATACTACTGAACCCTGAACTGCTAAAAGGAATTATAGCAGCGAGAGTGGGAAGAGGTGAAAAAGCAGAACTGCCCTGATTCCATACAGACAGAGGTCTTGTCACCAAGCTATTTTCAAATAAAGCAGTCTTAAATTCAATGGGGAAACTTCTGTGAAAAGATTCACAGTTCTATTATAAGGATGATAAATGCTAAGAATGAGCATGAAATGAGCAGAGAAAAACACACTACTACATCAGTTGTGTGTCTGCATCTTGTCCCCATCTGTCCTCCCTGATGCCAGAAAAGAATTAGATGCATACAGTTGTTGGGAGCGTTTCAGCAAAGATCAGCTAACCCACTCAGAAGTTGCATTGAATCAGCCTGGCTCTGTGGCCAGCAGAATGAATGAATGAATGAATGAATGAGGAAAAAGCATGGAAAAATGACAAAATGAATGGGTGCCATGGAAAGGGTAACACATAACATCATCTTGGGAAAGTAAATGCATTCATACTAAGTAGAAAAATCACATAGCAAGTCCAGTGCTAATAATTACAGTCCTTATGGCTACTTGTAGTTAAGCTTCAGAAGGGAGATGTTTCAGTACATTGTGCATGTCAGAATTTTGCACAGACCCAAAAGACCATAGAGAAAAATGTAGACAGAATTGTTAAGCGCATAAAAGTACACTGCCTCTGGAATCCCCTAGGACAGCCACATGTTGGAGCCTGGTGAACACTGTGGGGACACAGCACTATGTGTTTTTTCCTGCTTTTCCCTTGGTCTTTACTACTGCCCTTACATTAATAGTTCTTAATCTGAACTGGTTTCCTGATAGTCCTCCACAGAAGTATTTTTGGCCTATGAAAACCTGAAAGGCTTGGCAACTGCTTGTTACAGAGACTGTCTTGTTCTACAGAAAGCATGGACATTGATCCCAGATTACCAGCTTCCTGCAAGGGAAAGGAGGCTGCTTGCATTATTAGCAGGAAGGCCTTCAGGGTGTAGGAATCATTTGCTGCATTCCTGTAGGAAATGTTTGTCTCTCAGCACTCACAGAGATGGGGAACTGTGGTTAAAACAATTTAGGCAGATGTCAGTTTTTGGTTGACATTGTAGCTAAAAAGAGGATGATTACCCTTCTGATCATTGCACTGAAGACACCTGTCTCAGGGTTTACATCTAACTGTGTCTCAATAAGAAATATTTAGTAAGATGGTAAGGTGTGCAAGATGACTGACAGGTTATGGGTCTGGAACATAAAGTGATGTTGTAGAACTGATAAAAGAAATGGGGGGGAAGATAGACCTTGCAAATATGTAAAAGCACTGGTTTGTCTCTTTTAAGAGCTTGTTACTGCAATTTCCTCAAGACTGTTCTAAAAATTCATCCAAAACCACAACCTGTTCTTAGAAAGCACTTTCTCTTATGATATTCTTGTGTTTCATAACAAAAGAGCTCCATTCTGCTCAAATCAGCTAATGCAGATAATTTTCAAAAGGTGAGAATTTCTTTTAAGAAGTTTATCAGTACAGCACACAGGACACATCTGTATGGGAACAGCTGTAAGGATTACTCCCCCTAGCTTTGTGTCATTGCACAAATGGTGAGCAGCACAACCTAATTTTAGTTTATTTAAAAACTCTGGATTGCAAATTGCAACAGTTCAGCACATCTTCATGAATGGCCTGGCTGTTCATGCAGCTAGCAGCTGGAGCAATAGCTTTTATCAGCTGTCCCAGTGCAGGGACCAAAATGCAGTGCATTTTGAGCCATGCTGTATTTGACAATGGAGTTATTAGAACACAGTTGTTACGTTGGTAGTGGGAGAATCTGCCGCATTTCAATGTGAATTACAATGTGTGCCACTGCTCTGTTTGTTTGGTTTAAATTTGATCCAAGATCAGCAACGTAGATTGTTAGCACACACAAGAGTATTAAATATTACCTGGATTTCTGTAATTATTTGTATATAAAATATTTCTAATTCGTCATCTCTAGTGAGTAGAGTTTTGGGACTAGCAGTCAGATCACCAGGCATGAAACGTACAGGGGAAGCTTTATTAGGAAAAAGGTAGTTAAACTGAGAGCCAAGGTGCTATTCCCCATCTTAACTCTCATGAGATTGGGCTTCCTCAAAAGGACAACACAGCTGTAAGCTGCACACCATTCTTGAACCTGGCAGACAGGCCACAGAACTTGAGAACATACTTAAGAGCACTGCTGCTGAATCCTGAGAGCTTAGCAGCCTTCCCCAGGAAACTTTTGTTGAAGGAAGAGAAGAAATGTTGCTAAAAATAAGTGCAGGTTTAAAATAAACAAACAAACCGTCGTCAGCTCTGGCCTCTCTCTGGACTGACAAAACAGACTTCCTATCCCAATTCGTCACATAAGAACTTCAGTTTTGCTAGCCAGCCTTATAAGAAATCTGCATTTACACTCATGAATTTAAATGTTTTAATCACGGACAAATAAATGTTCTGGAGTAATATTGATTCTCTGTGGAGGAAGGCAACGTGTCGTGCATTTTAATACTAACTTCCGGAATACTAATTTAGTCTTAAGTATTTTCTCAAAAATTAACACAGAAGGCAAACCGTGTGATTTTTACCTCCAGTTCTGGACGTTTCTACACAGACTTCAGCTCTTCTTATTAATTACATTATTTACCTTTTAAGCTGTCTTAACTTATACTACTGCACAGTTAGACAATTGTGATTGCCTACAGGAAAGCTAGGGAGGAACTTTCTATAAGCGATAACAGAAATGGCTTTAAACTGGGAGAGTGTAGATTTAGACAAGGTATCAGGAAAAAGTTCTGTACAGTGAGGGTGGTGAGACACTGGACCACGTTGCCCAGAGAAGTTGTGAACGCCCCCCTCCACGAAGGCTTTCAAGGCCAGGCTGGAAGGGCCTTTGATCAACCTGGTCTATGGGAGGTGTCCCTGCCTATAGCAAGGAGGTTGGAATTAGATGATCTTAAAGGTTTCTTCCAACCCGATCCATTCTATGATAATGCCATGTAGATATAGCTGAGTATCTCATATGTACTGCCCTGAGTTGGACATATCTTCAGTGAGCTGTTACAAAGGACTTCCAAGCTACCTAATTCAGCATGACTTCCATGCAGTGATAGGGTTTTGTTATTGTCATTTTTTGTTGGTTTAGGAAAAAAAAAAAAAAAAAAAAAAAAAAAAGCTTCTGAAAATCAGCCTCCTCTGGGAAATCTGCTTTCCTGATTTAAATGCCCACTCTTCCATCTGATAGCCAGCATGCTGCACAGGGACTCCCCACTGTCCCCATTCAACCCCTCCACTACTTAAAAGCATGCTGGGCACAGCAGCACAGCAGCAGCCATGTTCCTCAGCCCACGGCACGTGACTCCCAGAACAGCCTCACCTGGTTGCCTCAAACCTGGCAGCCAGGCTGCTGTGCTGCAGAAGGTCAGCATGCTTTGACCCCTGCTGCTGCCTTCTGCAGTCTGAGCTGTCTCTGAAGCAGTTTTACCATCATATGTACATAATTGATATCACCCTAAAGACTTTGGAGTTTGCAGGCTTCCCCTTACCCTTTTGTTCCTTACAGACAAACCTGTCTTAACATCAAGCTAAAAACTGCCAAAAAAGTTCTCTAGTACCAAGATACAAAGCATGACAGAGCTATAACTCATAGATTTAAAAAGCAAAGTTGTGTAGAAGTCGATTGTTTAAAACAAACTAACTGATAACTGTAATACTCTACATAATAATAAAAAGTGCAGAAACTTGGCAAATAACACACCACATGACCAGCTCTTGTTCTCATGACATAAAGTCATTTCCAGGAAGTTTAATGCCATTTGGCCACACATTATTTGGTTTGTAAACACCGTGGGAGCTACAAGGCATAGGCAGCATAGACCACTTTGTGCTGATGCTGCCTACCATATATGCACATACACACTGCATATAAGATAGACTGAAACCTGAAGTAACTTGAAGTCTAATAATTTCAAAAGATAAGGATTTAGCTCCATTGCTTCTTGTTGTACCACTCATCAACATTTTAACTGAATTTTTGCAGTATTTGATTTGTGCAGCAACATCCTGTTCAACAGCATGCAGGAAATAATAGCTGTTGGGGCCCCTTAAAGCAAGCCAGCAAGTGCCCTGACAGAAACTGATGGAGCATAATACTTTTAGGTGCAAAAATCATGTCCTCTTGCACTAGGAATGATCATTAGTCAACAAAAGGATCATATTATATGTATGCTTAGAGAAGATCCAAACAAATTCATAGCAGAGGCATTCCTAATATTACTATAATTTGGTGTACTCTATGTCTTGCAGAGTGACAGATTCTACACCTGCTGTGGCACCCAAACTGAATTGACATGCCAGTCAATATTAGTCAGTATTTATCCTCCACTGTAGAAAAACTGACTGTTTTTGTTACTGCAGCATTAGAAACATAAACATTCAGAAAACTGGCCAATTAAATAAGTATGTAGTTTTAAAAAAATAGTAATAACACATTAACAGCATCCAAGTTCTGAGGAAGTTCTGTAAGTAGCTTTAGAGAGCCTGGGGTTGGTTATTGTGCCAGTAACTCTCCTGAACACAATGTTCTAAGAAACCTGTATTAAACTGACCTGTACTGTGCCTTTTATTGACCTGGCTTTCATGAATATGCATTTGCTTGTTTTCTGCAAGTGTTATAGACATGCTGTGACATAGATTGCACTCCTGTTTAACTGTTACTGAAGTTAGTGTCCTAATTCATCCTATTAACTTGCTGCATCACGGCTTAGCACCGCAGTACTCCTTTTTAAAAGGGATGGGTTGTGTTTTGAAAAGCATAAAAACAGCCTTTTTTCTTTTCTTTTTTTAGTAAATGAGATCATAGGAAGAGATATGTCACAGATCTCAGTGTCACATGGAACAACAGTGGCCACCCAGTCTCCATGTACGTGCCCTGGATCTTTGGAGACAAGAATATCTGATGGAATCCAGTAACAGATAAGCTTACAGCTAAACATACATGAAAACTTCACGGTCTCTCTGAATACTCTTCGTCCTCTTCCTCTTTAGACTTCCTGTGCTTCCAACTCTGTGGCCTTTATGAACTGGAACAGTGGATCCTTGCAAAGCCCTTTTAGTGGGTTACATTTTTGATGTAGAGACAGAGCATTTATAATTATAGTTCATCGGATGCTGTAAAGAGACTTAAAATGGACACACAATCTGCGCCAGATACTTCTAACTGTTTTGGAGATACAAATAAGCTTTGCTTTTTGCATTGAAATAGAATACTTTTATATGATAAGTGCTTCAAATGTGTGGAGATGTTAGTTTGCTCTTACAATATTCACAGAACTGAATGTGGAAAAAGATTTAATACACATCTTCAGTGTGCTGCTTTCCCTTAGAGATAGCGCAGTTTGTAACTGATGATTTGTTAACACCTTTTGGTCATTTTGGAAAGCCTTTAAGCTTATATTGTTTAATTTTATTTTTATTATGATCTTCCAGTGGCAGATCATACCTGTCATCTGAAGCCAATGCCATGGAAGCCATTGTGTATACAAATACTGTAGTGTTTTCTTTCTTAGAATCATAGGAAGCAAAGCCAAATGTAGATCTGCACTTGTTTATAAACTGAAAATGTTACTTGATAGGCTGCAAAAAGACCATTCCATCATGAAAGTGTTGGGATAGAAATGACATTCCAAAATTTAACTTTTATAACTTTGTGGATAATTTTCCTGTACTTTATTAGCACAGGTTCCTTGAAATAGGTTTTTCTTAGAAAGTTACATTTGTAATCAAATTTGAGAAGTAGGATTTTAGATTAAAGAACAGCAACATCAAAGCCATGTTAGATAACAGGAGAAATTTTAATATTTGCTGAGGATCCAAGTGTTCCTGGTAACCCTGCAGAATGCATTTTTCAAGTCACCAATTCAGTGGCATTCAAGTTTTCCATGCAATAAATCCTTTGACCACGTCTGTATCTTTTATGTGCTGTATGCCTCACCATGCCACTTTGAAGTCCTAAGGAGATAATGCAGCTCCTTAAGCTGTTTATAAACTCAGTCTGCAAAAAAGTAATTTACTGTGAGCTAGTGAGTAGGTAGCATAACTTGCCCGCGTTGAATTGTAGATGTGTAAAGCATAAGCTACCAAAGAAATGCACCAGACTCATGGCAGCAGTACATGGTGCTGCGCCCCAAGGATATGTTTCCCTCACCAACATTATGTGATACATCTGAGACAGTCTGTTTACATAATTACTAAAAATCTCGGGCCTCTATGATTAGGCACCTAGGAGAGGATCTAAAACTGCCTGCTTAGGCCACAAACGTTCCCTCCCCCTCAAGAAATGGTCGTTTACAGAGCTTTCTGATATGGAAAATACAGGGTACAACAATCACAGCCAAATAAGATGAGAAATATACTGAATCTCAGATGCTCAGCGGACATTTTATCAGCTAATCACACGTGGAGGATGCATCTCTGTTCTCTAGATTATCATAGGCTCATAAAAAATTACAGTAAAATTTAAGTCAACTCCATTACCAAATTGTAACATCCATACCCATAAGAGTGAATTCACATTCCTAGTGTTGCATTTTGCTGGAAAACTATAGAAAAGACTTCATTCACCCTTTTGCAGGCAAAGCATTACATCTACATTTAAGTCAGCAAGTTCTAGCGTTAAAGTAGCTATAATCACATCTTATTAATAGCTGAATCATGTGCCTTTTTAAAAGGCCATTCACTAAGGAGGTGAAGCTGTAACTCTTGTCAGTTCCCTCCTCTTAGAGTCCAGCCTAAAGCTACTGTGGTGGTGTTTCATAGTTACTTCAGACAACTGAACGCAGGGGCATGGCACGTATGCTGGGAATCTAAGCATCCTCCTAGTGAATGTACTGTTCAGTGGTGCAAATCTGAAGAACTGAAGTAAAAGATTGGCAGGGCTGTAATCTGAAAGGTGTGATATTACACTTGTCCCTTAGTGATGGTGCTTTACTCTGTCCTCTACTCATTCGTGATCATAGATAAGGGTGACATGCTCAGAAGTACATGTGCTTACGTTTTTGACATTAAAAAGACACCAAAAAGCCCCCACGGTAAGCTATGCAATTGTCTTCAGACTGTGTGCTGGTGGCAAGGCATGTTCCAGTTTTCAATCATTTATTGGGTCTTTTGCATTAAGCATTGTTTGTAGGAAAATTCTAACTTAAAAGCTTTTCATACCGTATGGGATTTATACTCCTTTATCCTACTGGTACAGATTCTCCTTGCAAGTTCTCCAAGTAAGTAGCTGGAATTCATACTGTACCTAAAATATAGGAGCCCATACAATACAGAGTTGCTATGCACTAAATTTTCTGATGCCTTTAAATACCTTGATGCCTGTAGACATAGATGCTTTCCTATTTAAAAATGAAATGAAAAAAATATATATATAGCTTTGGATACTAAAGCAGTTTTGTATTTGCCTTGTAAAAGCTTCAATACAAGGGTCTTAATTTTATTTTAGCTTGTGTGATAACGTAGGTAAAGACTGTTTATCTTGTATAATTTTAGTGATATAAAAAGCACACAATCTCTATTGGACTATGCAAATTTAATTAAACAGCAGAACCTGACAACTATTGATGTTTTGTTGGCATCCACTTTCTTGCCCTGAAGTCTTTTCTCCTTCCTCTTCCAAAACTTCTAATTTCATTTAACCTGAAGGAAAGCCTTAAAGATGAGGTAGCTTTTCTATAAGAAGGGCCAAAAGAGATCAACATAAAAAAAAAAAAGGGATAATATTTTAATCAAAGGGGCAGGGAGTTTTTTGGAATTACCATAAACATGCCATCTCTGTTTCTGTAGTGAAACTTTCAGCTTGTCAGTGGAACTGCCATCCTTTTTAAACCAAAGAATGAAAAGAACATGACTGTTTTGTCCTGATACAAACAGAGCTTTGAAACTCTATTTTTGATACTCAGAATGGATGTCATTCCTTGAGGTTCGGAAATCATTCAAATTGAAGTTTTATATTTAAAAATATGGGACAATAAAGAATAAGTTCTAGATGTTTACAGAGCCTTGTATTGTAATTTCATGTACATTTTGTATTTTAAACATTTTTGTAAGTTATGATTGCAGTGCTACTTGCTGAAATAAAAGGGAAGAACTTGCATTTAGGCTCCTAAATCATAGTGTTGAAATAAATAAAAGAATGCAGATGTGGTGTCACTTATTCAAAATGCAGCCCTGACTGCAGAGTGGGGCTCTGCTCCCTCCTTGCACTGCAGTGCTAACATTGTGCTCAGACACGACAGATGAAGTGAAGAACATTTCGTACTTCCCTGTGAAGAGTGGTGATTCTGAACCAGTGCACGTGGGGCTCAGCTTAGGCCCAACAGCAGCAAACCTATACGTATTCAGCAGGTGACCAGCAGCCCTGACAGTAGCAGTTTCTACAATAACCAGTGACTTCCTATTTGCAAAGTTGGTGGTTTCCACTCTGCTGATGTAAGATGATTTTCAGAGATTACTCCAGAAACTGCTGCTCAGGCATCGTAAAATGATCATAAAATCTTCATTCTTGAAAAAAGGGGGTAATCACAGGTGAGATGAATTGTTTCAGAAATAGATGTAAATTCCTACAGACTGTCTTGTTTTATATATTTTCTATTAATCAGAGGTTGGCTAAATAAAGCAGTACTGATGGAAATGCCTTAAAATCTACATCCCACCTCAGTGATATTAGTGCCACTGAAAAGGTTTAGTTATTTAGTACCCTTGCAGTTTGGCTGCAGGGTCTTACATTCATCTGTGAAATCCCTCGTGTACCTCAGTGTACTGAAGTATGCAAGCGCTCCAGTTCCAACTCTGAAGCAAAAGCTGTGGCCTTTGGTTACAATGCACACCTGCCCAGGAGAGATGAGGAACAGAGGTCACGCAGCCATTGCTCACATTGCACAGTGAGAACACAGACCAGTGTAGGATTAGCCTCTTATTTACAGTGCATATCCTAACTGATCATGTTTGCCAATGGATTTTAATCTGCAAGTAGAACAGAGAGAGGTGGCCACTGTGTCAATTGCTGAAGGCAGAGTAATTATATCCGAGTTTTGCTAAATATAGGACATGGTTTTTGAAAGCTGCTCCACATGGTTTTAGTATGATTGCTCAGCATATAATTAGCATATACCAACACTAGCAGTAACCCATGGATTGATTGTATATACTTTCCTGCCAGTTCAGATCTTCTTCCAGATGCTAATAAGCTGAAGACTGATTCACTATGATTGATAGCATCTGAAAGACGATAGGAAATGCATTCAAGCCAGGGCATGTAAAACCAAGCATGGCTAACCTGGAGTATTTGTGTTGACACCATATCAGCTGTATTTCAGAGCAGAGATAGTGGGACATTATTCCAGGTGTCGTGAAAACATCACTAATAACATGCCAAACATTACTCTGTCATATCAAACAAGCAGAGAGAAGAAGCGCCCTGTTAAGGTCAGTCCTTTTAGAAGAGCAATCAGAATGTTTGAGACCCAAACACAAGATGAAGCGATGGCAGAAATCTCAATTATTTTAATGTAGCTCCTTTACAGCATTCCACAGCATGTTTTACCTGCTTCCGTCTACTTGTTTCCAGGCTTCTGACCCTATCTGTGCTGTCTCTCCCTGCCCAATTCACACTCAAAGCATACAGTGGTATTTAACTCCACTGTAATGAGTTAGGTGAGGGTTGAAATCAGAATTTTTCTTATCACAAAGAAATCCATAGCACATAGGGAATCTTAAGCAGAAGCCACACCAAGCTGCCTGCGCCTGTTAGCAAGCCACGTTAACTACTGGTCTTTTCAGCTCTCACTGAAGACGTGTCCTGAAGGAGCAGTACAACAGAAGCATTTATATAAATATGTACTAAAAAAAATAAAAATCAAAAAGCAAAATCTCATTTAAGTAAACCATATCTTTCTTCTGTTGCTGTCCTTCTTTATGGAGAAAGGAGAGGCCTTTCTCCATAAGCTGTTTCTTAGAACATCTCTCAGAACTCACTTGCATACACATAGGTTGCTCTGAAATCAATGCCTGCTGTTTATTTCCATGGAAACTACAGCAGATAACAAAGAGCACAATAAAGCTACTTGATAGAGCAAGTTCTCTGTTTCTCGACTTAGTCACCACTACTAGCTGTGCAGTTTTGCCAGCATGAACAAGAGCCTGCATGCTGCAATCATGAGATCCTACACCAGCAGAGGTGACTCACTGTCACTGCTGCATCTGCACCACCCATCACCTTGCTGTGCTCACATCCACTGCTTGGTCTGCACAAATGTTCAGCAATCAATGAATGTCAGCGGGTGCAGTTTCCCCTACTTCAAGATATTCAGTTCTGCACTTTTGCTCTGTTGCACTTTCACGTCAAACACTATTTTGTCAGAATGCCCCTCTGCTGCCATCTGTCACACAGCAACATGTAATGGAATATTGGCAGGAAGCCTCAACCTGTACTGCAGTACCACCAACATCTGCCTCTGACACCATGGGCCAAAATAACAGGTTAGTCTGAAAGCATTGCCTCCTTTGTATATGGGAATCACAAAACAAGCATTTAAGAGAGGCAGAATTTGGGCTGGGCAAATAAGGGGAAAACAACAACAAAATATAATCTTAAAGTAATTGTCTGGTTTGTTTTTTAAGTCAATGTCTTGGAGCAAGATCATTAATTAGCCAGTATGATCTTCTTAAATGTTGCTTTCGTAACGCAGGCAAATCTTTCTCAAATCAGTGATTTGAAGCCTGAGGCTACAGGCCTCAAACATTTATTTCAAAAGACGCTCCTGACATTACACTCATCTTACAGAAATACTCATTGTGATGCAGCAAATAAAAACGCCTTGCTGCTAACCATTTCTGCATGTGAGAGCTGCAGTATCCATGAAGGTAGAAGGGAATCAATAGGATAAAATCAAAAAGATGCGCAACAGGGAAATTCGTGAAGGCTGGACAGACTGATTTGCTTGGTAAGAGGGCGGGGAGTATGAGCTAAAGGGCCTGGAAAGGGTATAGGCAAGATGGTCTGAAAATGAGCAATTCTGACCAGAGAGATCTTGGCCCTTTGTATCAGGAAATTGAGTGCCAGCAGGTTATTTTCTGACATTGGTTTCTATTACATCTAACTGACAGTGAGTATTTGTACCCTAGATGCTGCTTACTGTAGGGCATTTTTCACCATTATTCCAGTTTTGTTTCCATTATCAAGGCAGTTCCACCATCACACCCCATTCAAGACTCCTTCCTCTAACATGAAAAAAGCTACTACCAGCTTGTCCTCTTCTGTGGTTTGTGATCAACATCACAACTTCTGAAATGATAGACTGCAATCTTCTGCACCTAAAGAGGACTCAGATAATCAAGAAAATAATGTATGGACATGTGGTGCTGTGTATTCAAGTATCACCTGAAATAAGCAGGATGGAAAAAGGAATAATGTTCTCTCGAAAGTCCTTCTGTCAGTTCAGTGACCTGCACTAAGAGGATCTGTTCATACGTGTTCTGTCAGCCTTTAGGTGTGTTCACCAGCCAAGTCTTTTTGACACTACTTTTAGAAGTCACTTCAAGTAGGAAATTCTGTGAGTATGACACATAAGAACAGAATTTTCCTGTCTTTTGACACTTGAATAAGTGCCCTCAAAGCCACTGTGCAGCCTGCTCCAGAATACTGGTTTTCTGTGATTCAGTTATGTTTTAGAGTTTGACATTAAAAAAAAAAAACCATCATAAAGGCACAAGCATTTACAAATCTGAAGCACTTTTAGCTCACAGCAGATCTGCAGATTTCCAGTTTACTGCCATTATTTCAACATGTTCTCAACATGCTTTACAGCAGCGTCTCTGGCACACTGGTTGCTCACCCTGTACCATTTGCTTGGCTGTGTCACAGTAGCTGGATAAGGAGTGTGACTCATCAAACCAATAGGACAAATAAGGCAACTCTGAAACTGAATTAAGTGCTACTATGCGATATTTTTTTCTAAGTAAGGGGGGGTAGGAGGGGAAAGTTATGCCAAGAATGTCATCATTGCCATCTGACTTCACCACTGACAGCGGTTATAATGGAAAAGTTGCACAAACAATGAAGGTAATGAACAATCTAACACCAGCCAAGAATCGGGCTGAATGCCATGGGGGTTTGGAGACACGGACGTGCATTTGGTGGCTGGGAGCACGGTTTCACTGGGACTCTAAAATGCTGACTGACTGAGCCTAGCCCCTTTGGAAATAATCCAGCTGCTAAAATGATACTGGAGACCAATGGTGTTTCCTTAGCTAGAAAGAATACAGAGCACACATACAAAAAAGATTTTGGTTACTGAGCAGGTCTGTCTTCAATTGCAGTCTTCCACTGCTACAAAAGGTAACCTCAACTTCTGCCTAACATCAGAGAACAGAAAAACCCTTCACAAATATCTTTGTGATACTTATATTGAAGTTGTACAAAATATCCCTTAGATAAGCAAGAGTTAAATGTATCGCTGGCCAAGCATAGCATGCTCTAATATTTATTGTTCAATTTTTGTGTCATTTTTACCCTTTCTTTTTGATTCCCTCTGCAGACACTGTGCCTTCACTGTTATCTATCACTTGCAATGTATTGCAGTACATGAACCCTTAGCAATTTGAATAGCTTTCAGGCTAGTTCGATTAAATGGGATTCTATCATTTGCAACAGAAAGATTGCTTTTGGTTGGAGGACCACGGTCTGAATACAGTACAATACCGGATAACATTAAATATTTAAACAGGGACTAAGTCTTTCATAAACAAAGAAGTGAAAATGAGAAAGGAGATTACACATCTTCCCACTCAGCTTGTAAGGTACATTGTAACTTCGCCACCTTTGCCTTTACCCAAAATCTACACCAAAAGCTCACTCAGCACAGAATGCCATTTTGCAGACATCAAGAATCTGCTGCAGATGGGCTCAAGTGATCAGATCAAACTGGTGGTTGGGCGCCTCAAAAATGCTCAGAAGTGAAGTTGAAAGAAACACACTGCTGAGATGCACAGAGCTTGTTTGTTGAGCTGTTCTAAAAGCGTATCTCAAACACCTTTGTTTTAAACAGGCAGGTACCTCCAGATCTTTGGTGCTGCTGGCACTCAGATGGATAAAACCAATATGACTTATTTCTGACTTCTTTGATTATTTTTGTTGCTGTTGCCTTTTCTCTTTTGGTAATAAAGACAAAATGCAGATGGGGTGTAGAGAGGATGGTAAAACATTCAATCAACTTAGAGATCCCCTCTTTTTGCCACGTGTTTTAATCACCCCTAAGAAAAGTCAGGGGCAAGAAACAAAAGTTCACGGTGACATACAGCTCTCCTCCCTTCTCCCTCCAGAAGCTCACAACATTTAACTGAAGTCCCTTTTGCGTAGGGAAGGTGGTGTGAATGCTCAAGAAGCACACGTCTGAATCATGTTTTGTGAGATTTCTCAAGGCACAGACAGCATAAGGCAGCATAAGTAGTTTATAGCACACTGGGCTTTAGCCAAGAGGTAAATCTAGGATCACGTGGAGTTGGAATGATTTCTCACCTCTTGTATATTTTGAGTCACTCCATTCTCAGTATGACCCCCCACCACATAAGATAAGCGAGAACAGAAGACGAAGTCGCACATGTAGAGAGGACATGGGAAAAGAGCTTTGGTCTGCCTGCACTGAACTGATCAGGAGGTTTGCAGTTTGTTTAGCACCCCTCTGTACCAAGCTCTAGTAAAGTCATTACTGCACTACTACTTAACTGGAAGTAAACCAAACTACCTTTGTTTACTTCAGTTAACCAAGGACTGGCCTGTCTTTTACCTTTTCCTGAAGAAAGACAAAACAAAACCAAAAAACCACTGTGATAGAAAATAACCTTTTAGCCTTTCCCAGAAGATACTAATGAAACAATGTCATCAAAACGTGTCGTTTCCAACAGAAACAAAGGGAAGTCTGGACTTCTGGTGCTGCTGCTAATACAGAAATCACCTATGCTTAATCATAGAACAAAACAAAAAAAAATGAAGTAGCTTGGTGGAAATTTGTTTTTACAAGAAAGAAAATGCTGTGAAGTATATAAACATGAAAAGGTTGGAAATCTGCTACTGCAAAGGGGTGGGCAGTGTGTGGTCTGTATCAAGAGTCAGTAATGAGCTGCATCAGATGGTAGCTTGCTGTTTTCCACTGTGCAGACAAACTGAGTACAGGCCTCAATAAAACTGCGCTCTGTGCTATCCATCAGAGAACGAGGAGAGAGTTTAATACTTCAGAGAAGAAAAGGAACGGTTTAGTAAAAGAACTGATACTTAATATGTGCAGGTATATTCAAACCAGCAGGATGGTCAGACTGCCTCCTCAAGAAAAGCACAGTGTGTGGAAGCAGGGGGATGGCAAGAGAGATTTAACTGATACAAACCCTCAAAGACTTGGAAAGAGAATACTGGCTGTAAAACCTAAAGGTACTCGATGAAAAAGGAAGAAAAGAAAGGCTAAACTCTTCAGCAGCTCTTACCAGAAGGGGAAGGAGCCAAGTGCACAGAAGAAGAGCTAACTTCCATAGTAGACTAAACCTGAACTTATTTACTTCCTTCTATACTTTAAAAAAGTGCTTTGCTTTTGAGCATTATTATTAAGCTCTATGTTGACAGTCTAAATCCCACTTAGCTCAGGATAGTTAAAGCAACCTGTATATAGCTGCCAGACAGTCCTTGCCCTGGCACAAGCTGTGTCTGTCAACTGAGACTTCAGAACACTTCAGTGAGTAACGTAGGTCCCCATTTCTGTTAGTTTCAACCAAGCGTGTGGAAAAAGATGCTTCCCATCCAGTCAGTGCTGCTCAGGGAAGAGCTGACAATCTGGGCCAGAGAGCAAAAATAACCACTAGTCATACTGGAGGCTCTATGGGGGCAGTCAGTTACTGGGTACATACTTGAACCCCAAGGCTCACATGGCAGAGCATTGGAATATTGAATAAACTTTGGTAAAATGGACAGATATGTCTTAGGACAAATCCATATTTTCAGTACTGCTGTATCTTAGACTGTTTGTCCTATAATTCCGAATTTAAATCACTTTTCATTACAATTTTTTTTCAAATATATGGAAAAAAAAAAATCATGCAAGTCATAGTGGTTGTCAGAAGACAACCACCACTAAGACAGAAAGCAGTATTTAATAGTAACCATAGGAAGTCAGACATTACAAAATATCATAGCTGGCTGAAATACCGAACAGTTTCAAGTAGGTGTGACATCATTACCTGAATTGTGTAGAACACTAAGGCAAATTGTTCTCTGAAGTAGTATCAAGCAATCATCGTCTGAATTCCATCAGGCTATTTTCCACTGTATCCCACAGAGATAACATAAAATCTCTGAAGTACTGTAATGCTCAATTCCAAGAACTCAACGGTTGGCATTTCAGGTCACGTATATAAAGCATTTTAGAGCCTTATCAGTTATGACATGCACTTCAACAGCCTCAGTATTTGTCAGCGTACCACATATCCCTCATGAGTTGTTTCATCACCTATCTTTCCTGTAACTCAAACTTTTAACTGCTCACAGCTTCATGAAAGACCTCTCTCCCATTCCAGATAGATTCAGCATTTAAAGTCAGTCTAAAACCCAAGGAAATTTAAGGCTTGAATGAAAAGATAATCACTTTTTTTCCCCCTTTCCCTTATGCTACCTAGTAATCCATATCAGATTCCATTTAGGAGAGGAAAAGGACCAGAGACACAGACCCTCCCTGTTACAAACCCTAATTCAAGAACCAGCATTACACATATTCAAATGATGCACTGGCCACGAGTCCCCAGCTCTCCCTGCACCCACCAAGCAAGTTATTGGGCAGCAAATGTGTGGGGATGAACTGAGCTGGGGGAAAAACACGGCTACTCAAGCACTTACATTATCTGTATCATAGATCTACAGTGACAGTAATGACTCCTGCCTGCAGGTAGAGCTGTTTGTATTCTCTCACTCCATTCTGTTGCTGTTATTTTGGATCTACAGTCTTCTTTCTCAGCTCTTTTTTTTTTTTTTTTTTTCTGTCACTGAAAGATACTCAGGTTTAGCTATTGCCTTATTCACATCCCATCAGCACATTCACTTCAGTAACAGATGGTGACTGGTGAACCCTAGAAACTTTTAACATGTGCTTCTCTTGTCAGTTCCATTCATTTAAAATTAATCAATAATTTATACATAAACAATTCAATGTTCCTGGTATTGTTCCTCCATCAGCACAGAACCATCCAAAACACAGGAAAAAAGTGCCTCAAACACGGGGCACAAGTAACTGCCCCATCTCCCCACCAGAACAGCCACTACCTGAAAGGCTGCATTACACAAACGGTTGTTTTGATAGGACAAAAAACACAACCAGGGAAAGGACCACATGAAGGTGCATTTCTGAAAGGCAGCATTACCATTTTCAGAGCAGATCCCTGGTATCCCAAAATTTACCACATGCAGGTCCCATAAGGTGAGAAAAAAGAACACCCACAGCATAGCACTGCAGAGTTTCGCATGGAGTAAATCTCCCTTATGAAGAAACAAGAAACTAAAGGGCCTGGATTCAGAGGCACAGCCAGGTACAGCTGAGGATTCAGTGAGGATTTTTAAGAAGAAAAGCCATTCTGAAAGAGAAACACAGAAAAACAGCCTTGTCCTTCCGGATCAGGGTTTCCTGCTATCACGGGGTTAAGAGGAAATCTTTGCTTGCTCAGTGTTGGGACTGCTTAAATTATTTTCTCTAAAGCCTGCATAATTAAGGCTGGCCTCGGTTGGCCCTCCAGCAACTCCTGTAGCCACTCCACTGGTTTCACACAGCTGGAGCAGTGTTTACAACATTTGAAAAGCTGAGCTCTTCTCAGAACATGGTGGGTGGGCTGGAACAGTAGGCACAGAGTGTGCTCACACTGCACAGCAGCAAGCTGCGGACTCACCAGCACTGACACCATCTCTGCTCTGAGCTGGTTACAAATATCTAAAAGCCAAACTACGTGCCTCAGTTTGTCAGACATCCCTTGATACTCTCTATAAATATCTTCCCATCAGCAGTCCTCCCAGAAATGTCCATTAGATCACTCTTACAACAGCACAGAAAGGATTAATTATAAAGCTCCACATTAGTAATCTTTCAGCGAATGCTACAGTAAGATAAATGCAAATGCATTTTTTGAAAAGGAGGAACATTTTCCCATCATGAAGAATTATCAAGAGAACATTATCTTCAATATTTTAATACATATGAGTCAAAAGATTACGTGTGTGGTTTGACATTTGGCCAGAAATTGACTGCATTTGCCTAGAAAGCATGTTTTAGGAATAGCTGTGCGTGCCTGTAAATGAGAGCCTGAACAATTAATGCAGGGGAAAAACCTCAAGAAATCGAGGGAAAAAATAACAAGTTTGTATTCAAGATGATGTTCAGTGAGATACTGCATGACAAAACTCTTGATGACCGTGCAAACCAAGGTAATCCTGAACTAAATGTGATGCTTCAAACATACCCAACTTCTAAAACAAAAACAAGCTGAGCTCATTTTACAAATGAAGCTTAGATTGGGGGAATGTCATAGGAAACTCAGGCCATAATGCCTCTTGCTTTGAGCAGAAAGCTGGTCTAGCCTGCTTGTGCAATCCATTTGGAGAAAGGTTGAAGAAAATCATGCAACAGTTAATGATAGTAACCTCTGCATAGCAAGCAGGTTTATAAGAGCCCACTGTACAGAAGCAGGATATACAAAGAACAGGTCAGAAAAAGGCAAGATCCTTATATCTGAAGCAGCCCGGGGCTGTGCCACAAAGAAGTTCTGCAAACACAGTTTGAGGAGCAACTTGTAGGCATCAAAGCTAGGACAAAAGCTTTCCCTTCACAGCAGTTTTAGTATAGCATCCTTGGTATAAGTTGCCACTTCAATTTTCGTGTCTAAACAAACAAACCAATAACCTGTTTACTCCTTTTAGTACTGAAAAGCTACCTCAGTGACAGAGCAGTTCAGGCTGTCTTCCACATCCTTCACGGTCAGCTATTTGCAAGCCAATTGTGAGGAATCCATTGCAATCCACTGGTGAGGAATAGAACACATTAAGTTCTAGATCTTAGATTTCATTTGTCATTTCTGAAAGACACCTTCTAAACCTATGAAATTTGATAGAAGTGATTGAAGAGTAGCAAGTATGAAGCATTATGTAATTCCTAAAAGGATGCCAGCAGAATCTGTTTGAGAGAAAAGAATGAGTGACTGGTGTTCTAACATTGCATCTTCCAGAGCAGCAGATTCTCATAGCAGTTACTCTTCTGCACAGCTACTCACTCACATTGCACACTGAACAACACGCATCTGCAAAGCACCATTTGTTGCTTATGTCAAGAAAATTACTGAAAAGCTCATCTCTTCACTATCATTGCTCACCAGTTGATTTGGAGCACTAAGAACAGAGTGTTTTTAATAAAGCTTAAAAACAGCCTATGTTTTATGTGGGCAAAAAACAAAAATGAATGATAAACCACAGTCTTATTTTTCCTGGGTACTCTGAACAATAGAGAAAAACATTCAAGTGTGGGGGGGAGGGCAGTGGTTTAGAGCATTCAGGGAAAAATGCAAGTCCTCTTACACAAAGAGTTCATAGAGTTCAAGTTTTAGTGGCACAGTCTGTTAAACAGCAACCATATCCATGTATTTTGTACGAGTTTTATACCTATAGCTGATGTGAGACAGCACTTCTGGAGTTTAGTAACAATAGACAGGAATAAGAAGAATTTCTGCTGAGACCTACTGTGCTTGCCAAATAGAATTCAGAAGTTACTTATTAATTGTAACAGCTTTTGTAAAGAATTTCTGACTCAAATAGCACAGTTATAAATTTAAGGCTGCTCAGATCCAAGGCTGTCTGGTTCTTTACCAGCTCCATAATTATACCTCAAGCAAACAGTGCTTTTACAGTGACCTCAATACAAATACTACATGTTCCCTCTTGCTAAATAAGCTTTGTTATGCAGCTATGAAAACTGCAGAGCTGGCACAAGAAAAGTGATTCCTTGGCCCTTTCTTTGTACTCCAAATACAATTTCCCATTCTGTATCTAAAGTCTAAACTTTCTTTTATGCTCAATGACAGACACACAACCAAAAAGTCATAATCATATTCCCAGCAATCTTTCCCCAACTTGGTTTATCTGGACTGCCTCAAAACATCTAGAGCCCATTATTTTGTAATCACTTGTCATTGCAGCTCACGAGACCACCAACATGAGCAGAACCACCTCTGTCCTGTAACCACATCTCTGTCTGCCCAGCTTCTTGACTGAACACCACGCAGTGCTGCTGAGGCTGTGGTGCTAACCATTCCAGAGCTACCTGCTCAGAGACAGGCAGCTGAATCTATTCACTTTGCTGCACTTTTCTCCTCACCTTCACTGCTTCGGTTATCCCCAAAAGAGTCTCTTAGCAGTAGTGCCCTCAGCCTCCACCACATCCCATTCTACCCAGAGTATTTGCTAAGGCTGCAGACGGCATCCTCAGCATATTCCTAACCTGCTTTTCCTGTTCAAAACAGGTCAGGAAAAAAATCACAGCACTTTCTAAATCCTTAGAAGGCAGATGTTAATCTCTGTATCATTAGTCAAACTAGTCCAGTTATTACAGAGCTTCAAAAGACACAGCATACAGAACTGAACTTCCCCTTGACCGAAAGGCCTGAGGTCCACTTTAATTGCAAGTTGCTACACTGTAACGTCACCATTCTCATTCCTCAGACTTGCCGTATTTAAAAACAGAACAGCTGCGAGATCTCCTGGTGCCAGTGACCAGAATAGGAAGAAAACCCTCAATATTGTTGCCACTGCATGCCAAGTTTCCCCTCAGTGTTAGCATACTGACACCGTGTGATGCCATCAGCAGCACCTAGGCCCTCTCATGAAGACACTGCCACACTGTAATCTCTCACTCCCCAATCTCTTTTGGCTGAACAAAGAGATTAAGCTCAGAGATAAGCAGAAGTTGCATTTCCTTGAACACGTGGAAGCTGCCATTACTGTAAGTTTTTCCCTCTTTATAAGCAAGAGAAGTGGCCAATTATTCAGAGGACTGTGAGCAGGTATAACTAACTACTTACTGCTTGCTCAGGATGTCTGCAGATCATCATCTGGCCTGCTTTTCAGGTTGCATTACCAATATGATGCCCATGAATTGATTAGTCATTTTAGGAGGATTTAAGAGGTAAATACTACACAATTGTAAGTGGAAAGTGTAAATACTACAGCATTACAAGCGATCTTGCAACTTTATACTCAAGCACAGATAACATCACTTAGAAAAAGCTAAGCAAAATTGTCAAAAACAGATATTTAAAAATTAATGCTTTTGTTACAACTAATATTAAATGTGATTTGTGTGGATTTTCTCAGTAAAATTATGGTGGTAGAAGGATGCATTTCATTAAACAGAAGACAGACCCACCAAGCCCAATGAGAATAAGACCCATGCTTCAGAGCACATTTAAGAACTCACTGGATTAAGTTACAGCAAAATACGTTAGACTTCAGATGAGACCCAGTCTGTCCCTTCCTCACTTCACCCCTCATGCCCTGACTGCAGACCAGGAAGCACCTGCAGCCAGCTCACCTCTTCCTTCAGCTCAGTTACACCTTGCTTATGCTGTTCTCCTACAGCCAGTCTGTATCTGCCATCCACAAAGATGGATTTAAGAAGACACGGCCCTAACAGCAAATAGTGCAGAAAATGTTCAGAAAAGCATTCATGTAAGGAAAAGTAAGACCTAAGCACTAGCTTTTGATGTAACAAAAAGAGGTAAGTTCTCTTGCTACTCCATAGCATGGAAATATGCTCTCTTCATCCTGTTCTCACATACTTTTACACACTTTTCTTTTAAAAACACTCAGAGTAAAGCTTTTGAAGCTCTATACACACAAGCATTTTCTAAAAGCTACATTTACATCCATTTGAAGTGTTCCAAGTTGTTTTTCAAGTGAAGATATGCATAAAAAAAAAAAACAAAAAAATAAAAAACAAAACACATTAACTTTCCTCCCCACCAAGCAGAAAATTTAGTGCTAATGACAAGTGACCGTTAAAAGCAAAAGTCTCGAGATACGGGAAGCACGAGAGCAACACTAAAAACCTCTCCTGTTTTTTATGACCATCACCATCACCTACAAACAGGAAGGGAGTCAACTCTTTGAAAGGGTGGATAACAGCAGGACAAGGGGAAATGGTTTTTAAGTTCAGGGAGGGAAAATTTAGGTTGGATGTCAGGGGGAAGTTCTGTACTGTGTGAACTGTGAGGTGCTGGAACAGCTGCCCAGAGAGGCTGTGATGCCCCGTCCATCCCTGGAGGTGTTCAAGGCCAGGTTGGATGGGGCCCTGGGCAGCCTGGGCTGCTGTGAAATGTGGAGGTTGGTGGCCCTGCATGTGGCAGGGGAGCTTCATGATCCTAGAAGTCCCTTCCACCCCTGGCCATTCTGTGATTCTGTGACCTTTCTTTCTACGTGATGTACATACTGTCCTCTGAGTGATTAGTGTACACAAGATCCTCAACAAAAAGAATTTATGAATAGTGTCAGTTCATAGCAGTTATTCCCTCTGGTTGAGCAGTTTTGTACATTTTTAAACACCTCTGTCAAACCACTGTAGGCAGAAAACATTTAAAATAATTAAGAAACTAAGAACAACAAAAAACAGGTACAAACTGAAAAAAAATAAAAAATCTGGTTTTGTGAACTTAATGACCTCGGACTGTAGGAGCAGCAGACACGGATGGCACATCGCCATTTGCACGTCGCTCCCGCTGCAGCCGCTATCGACGCTCTCGCACGTTACGCGCGCCGCTCGCACAGCCGGTTGGAGGGCGCCCTCTAGCGGCAATACGGCTCAGTGCAGGCAGCGAACAAAGGAACGGGCCGGCTTAACGAAGCGCCCAGCTAAAACCCACTGAAGCAGCTGAGAAATCTCGAGGCTCCTGTCGCTAGGCAGACCTCGACACAGATGAGGAGAGATTTCTGCTTTAGGCTTTTCCACCATTAGGTACAGCCAACTCCTAGGAGATGCTGTATCAGCCCCAAAAGTTATTACCATGGACTTTGCCAAACACACATCTCTACAGAACGGGATGCAAGCAGCTAAACAGCAACAGTTCTGATTTATTTTAATGGGCCAAAAAGATACAAAGAGCGCTTCAAAAAATAAGGAGTGGGTTTTCACCAGCTAACGTTCACTGAAACTATCTTCATTAACATAAACAAGCAAAACTTATCATAGGGCAAGAGTTTGCTCTGCAGATGAAGCAATTCCAGCACAGAACACCTGAGCCAGAAGCACAGCTGCAGCCATAAGCACAGGGAGCTGCCTTTCAAAGCTCTTCAGTCCCAACTCACCTCAATCTCAGCTAATAAGCACGCAGCACCTTCTCCCAAAACTGGGAGCAACACACGAAAGGACAAACGTATCAGTAATTCCTATGTACAACCACCAGCGTCAAGCAAACAGGAACACGCAAATAAACTCCTCAATGCACTCTCTGCGATGTGGCAGGTCAAAAAATTCAATTGCAAAGAATAAACGCGCACACCAAAGACAAAAAAAAAAGTGAATTTCGACCTTACCGTGAATTCTCCAGCGCTGCAAGTCGTCATCTGGAAGCACGCGAGGGAAGCCGCGATCCGTTCGCACAGAGCTGTCGGCGTGAAGGCGGCCGCACCACGCAGCAGCAGCACGCGGCCCTCAGCAGCACGAGTCGCACCTGCTCCCGCGGCCTTTTTTTGCCCGCCCCGCACCGCCCCTCCCCTCGGCAGCACACAGCTGTGCCACGGCGCCTCGGGCCGCCAGCCGGGCCTCGGCTATCCGGGTTCACGTGCACGTGGAGCGCTGCTGGGCGAGGGAGGAAACCCGGAGCGGAGGGGACACACCACGGGGAGGCTGAGGCGGGTCAGCGCAGCCCGCTGCGGCTCCTCGAGGCTTCTCTCCCAACCCCGGCCTTACAGCCGACCGTCCTGGGGCAACCGACGAGGAAAAGAGGTCCGGAGGCTCGCAAGCCTCGTTTGCTTTTGATTTCGTGGGGCTTTGGCCACGTAGCCGGGGCCGAGCGGCCGCCGGGAGCAGCGGAGCACCGCCGCAGCCGGCGCTGAGGGGAGCAACGGCCGCAGCCTCCCTCAGCACTGAGGGTGTGGAGGAAGGCTCGCCTAGGAACAGGGAAGGGGCCGTAAGAAAGGAGATGCTCCCGGGTAAACGGAGCATCACTTCAGATAGCAGACAATCACGGATTTAATGCAGGGTACTAAGAGAAGAACAAGTCTTTTCAACTGCTGGCAAAGCCGCGAGATGTGGTCAACGGTGGTGTGGCACAATATAGCAGTGCAATAAACTGTCTGCTAAATAAGTTTCTACCTTCTGTACTCAGAAACACGAGAAGAGCAGTAATTATAATGGCGTGGTTCTACCTTCTGTGAAAGTTCCTCTCAGATTTGTTTCTGGTTGCAGGATTTGCCTGAAGCGAGCCTGCTGCTAACAGCCTCCGTAGAGCACCAAACAGCATCATCCATCACAGCTGTGAGCAGCAAGGCTTCACCTGGAGGTGGTAACGTTGACAGCAGCTGTGGCATGAGATAATTGGGTATGTTTGATTTGAACCATCTTAATCAGATGTTTCCCTCTTCATTTTTTTTTCTGCAGAAATTATATCGAGCTCTGTCACAACAAAAAGCAGCACTTGGATTACACAGAAAAGGGAATGACTCATCAGCAGTGGAAACTGTGTGCACTTTTGGATTTCAGGTTCCATACTAAATTTCTTCTGGCACCAGAATGAGAAGTGAGCATATGAAATGTTACAACACTCTCTGAGAAGAGTTCCACTGAAAAATAAGTGTTTACCACACACATTTCTGGCTTACCAGAACATTTGAAAAACAACAGACACCCCTACGCACTCCCTCACAAAATACATACACTCTTCTGAAGTCAAGGGGTGAACAGAGTAGATAAAAGGTTACTATGAGAAAATGATGCCCCGTGACATTACGTTAAAGCATAAGTTACTTTCAGAAACCAACACACATCGTAAGCATCTCTTTTATTCGTTGTAATATAAAGAAGCATACATCATTCAGTTCCTTTAAGTACAACGCATTGTACGCTAACAAAACAAACAAAAAAAAAATCAATCCAGACATCCATGAACATGTCACAAAAGGACTCATGTTTTGCTCTGCTGGTATTGCACTTGGAATAGTTTTGAAGTAAGGCACGGTAAAAACAAAGTCATTTAGTGCTTCTACAGCAGATGTCTTTTTTTTTTTTTTAAACACATGCTACATGACAAAGTACTTCTAGCTTATGTATATACACACAAAGAAAAAAGCATGCACTAGAGAATTTAGATTTCAACATATCTTGTTGTTTCATAATATACAAATAAAGTAGTTCAAAGATGTAAACAAATCGCATGCACATAAACTAGAGCAAAATCTTTAATACAGTATTTGAAAGCTATTATGCTTAAATAAAAAAATATAACTTATTAGTACTCAGGTTTATGTGCCATTTTTGTCCTGTAGAGATTAAAAATTTGGGGTTGGGTAGGGAATTCTGGTTGGGCACAGAGGATTCTTCCGTTTTTGCCATTGTTTTTATTTTTTGCTTTACACATTTGGCAGCAGTACATTGGTAGGAAAGACAAATATGGCTTTTGCAAAACAACATAACGAAAACATGAGAAAGCACAACTGTATTTGGGGTCCAGCATCCTGGTATTTTCCAATCAAGAACAACCATGAAAAAAAAAAAATCAATGAGCTATATGCTTTGAGTTGGGAATGCTACACATTCCAAAAGCCCTTTATAAAGACATTTCAATTCTACAAAAAACAGACACTTTGCCGAGTGTAAACTCTTAAAAACTAAACACAGAAGAATCTGAATGACTCAAGCTTCACTTTCCACTTCAAATGCTACTGAACAGGCAATAGGTTCCTCCCATGGCTGCGACAGCTGAAGTGCTATTAGACTGTCTTCAGAATTAACAAGTTGCCAATAAGGGGTTTGCTTATTTTCAAACAAGTACATAAGAGAATAAGTAAATTAACTGCATATATTTTCCTGTTGCTTTATCTTTGGCATACAATACACCCTTTTTCAAATTAAATACAGGACATGTACCATTCTACATTCCAACACAGCATGTTGAAAAGGCACATTTGACGCTGCAGGGGTGGCAAGGGAAGACTCCTTATTTTGTAAAAGGCACAGTGTTCAGCACGACATTCCTTCCCCATGCCCCAGAGTGTGTTTAGTTAGACCAGCAACAGTTCTACACAGCAGCCTCCCAGGAGCTGTCCATTTTTCTCAGCCACTGCTTTCTTAGCTAGATCCAGGCTTGGAAAAGTCACCAATGCCTCTCCACTGGGCTGGCCACTAAAGTTGTAAAGCATGAGGATGGAATCTGTGTGGAGCTGCAATGGTACAAAAAGACAAAAGGAAAATGTGCTATTAAAACCAGAGATGACATCTGGAACAGCAGTTTTTTCATTCTCTGTATCAGGTTCATTCCAGTCCTGTGTTTGCAGTGAAGAGCTTCTGGATGCAAGAATGAGAAAAAAAGAGAAGAGACCACAGATTAACAGAAATATGCTTTCAGCAGCAGCTCCTACTCTGCTGGTGTACTGAACAGAATGATGTAGACATAATTCCATGCAGAGTTTTTGCTAGAGAAGTAATTCAGCTTAAAGGTTGATCAAAAAGACTTAGACATTAATAAAGGATTAAAGGAGCAAGAAAATGTAAGCATTCAGAAGGTAATTCTTGTAATATGTGGACTACTGGCCAACTGACAAAGGCAGTAACAGCATGTGACTTGCATGCGAAGATTACAAAAAGAGACAGACGTATTACAGCTCTGTGTTGTGAAGATCCACTGATCTTAACCCAGGTTTACAAAGCAAGAAAGACTTCTCAGTGAAAGAAAGCTGAAGTACTGCACCAAATCTTACTGAACCAAGGAAAACTTTTTAATCATTTTAAGGAAGCTAAGAAAAAGACAGGATAGCAAATTAAATTAGTTATTTACTGCAGAGTGCACCTGCAGTGCCTGATATGGAAGACAGTTTCAAAATGCTGAGTTTAAAGCAGATGTGTCTGCTCCCCTGTGGTACCCAGCCATCTCTTACAGCACTGGAAACCTGTACAGGTTAAGTTCAGAAGTCCCACTTGTACACTGGACAGAAATGGATCTGAGTGAAATTTCTAAACAAAAGACTGAAGGATTAAAAAAAAAAAAAGCCCAGCATACAAGATTAGTCTGTTGCAGAATTCAGTGCCAAACAAAACACACAAGCTATGCTGCAAGGCCAACCATTTTAGGAGTATTTTCCTGACTTGAGTTCATGTGACATATGCCCTCCTGAGCTTATGAAGGATCAAAATACTGAAGTTGAATAGAATTCATGTATGCCTCACTGTCTGAAATGAATACTAGACTTCTCAGTTATTATCAGAAGAAGTTTTTGATCAGCTTTACATTCAAACATAGAAAAATAAAGCAACACATGCCGGAGCTTCACAAACCCAAATATTTGGCAGGCAATAAAATCATTCTTAAAGATAGAAGCAACAACATATTTTAGAAACTAAAAGCATGGACATAGCATAAGGACAGCTAGCACAGACTTCACATCCATTTCATTTTATAAAGTTAGTTAAGAAATAGCATGCAGGAAGAAATTCAAAGACAAAACATCATGTCTGAAGCCCAGTTCAGATTTAGAAATAAACTGAGTTTTATTTCAGAATGACACTGTGCTCAAAGAGAAAAATTGCACAAATCTGAGATAGTCTGCTCTAAAATAGCTCTTTAGTGCTGATCCTTGTAACAGCAAGTCATTTTCTGCTGGTCCTCTATTTAAGCTAAACCATGCTGTTAAAAATCAGTTGAAAACATACATGGAGCATAGTTAGACTGCTGAGCACAGAAGACAGCAGGAATGGTATCTATAATCTTTGAAGTATGTAGAATTCACATTGAGCTACTCTACAACTTCTTTTCTAGTCAAAGACCATTTCCATCTAATACACAGTAGAACCCTATTGCTGGTTGGATTTCCAGAAAATCTGGGTAAAAGAAGAGAGACAAATGGATTGTCCCAGTCTGCATAAACACAAAAATGCTCCAAGTAGTAGCAGGTATTCTGCATACCACAGAAAATGCAGCCTCTGCTCCGTCTTCTCCTTAGCAGATCTAATAGTAACATTATAAAGCAAGTAATTCAAAAACAACTGAGCAAATGCTGATTATATGAGAGTAGTTACGTTGATTACGGAGGGCATGAACATACTGCTATTAAGGCAAAGTATTTGATTACCCTTTTGTTGCACTGAAACTTTTTTTAAACCCTCCAAAAGGGGGAAAAAATCCCACAGCAACTAATCAGTAGCATTTTGAATGGAATACAATAGAAATGATTAATTGCACCTAAGTATCAATGGCATTTCTCTTCAAAGTATATGGTAGTACTGAAAAGTATGCCATTAGTTTGTGGTATTAGAAAACCACTATACCAAAAAATCTCTCCTAAAAACAAAACAAAACAAAAAAAGTAGTTCACATTTCTGCAGTGAGATCAAGAGGCAGAGAAAAGATCCAGAGGTTTGGGAATTTTGTGCACACATTCTATAGTCACATCAAGAAAAAAAAAAAAAAAGACCATCTGCCTGTATGTTAGATACTGGACTGAAAGCTTTACATGAAAACAAACATTTTTGGAAGGCTAACACACTATCTGAGCAAAACCAGGCAATCTCACCACAGCTACTCCACCAATTACAGATCATGATTGGCCTTTTTGCTTAGGTTAGTAGATTATTTTTTTTTTAATAGGACAAAAGCAAAAGATTAAAGCAAGGATCCTGACGCAAGCTAAGAAGGGGGGAAAGAAAACAAAAACTGCATCAAGAAACCCTGCTTTAGCTTCCCATACACCATTGGAGATCCAGTTGCTTCGAGTTGCATCTTACCTTCTTTGGAAGTTACAAAGAGTTACAAACAGACCCACTCTTTCGGTGCTTGTAACACACTCCTTGCTTGTTCGCTCAGCTGAATAAGGCCATTGTAGTCATCAGGTGCATACTACAGTACAAGTGTGACATATGATAATCAGCAAGAGAAGGAACAGTTCTGGTACAGCAAGCCACACAGGCTATCATTTGCAACCACAATTAAGAGCATTAGCTATAACAACTGGCAGGAGACAGTGAATTTGACAGATGCTATTTTTAAGCAAGATTGAAAAACAACCATCAACTGAATTACTGGTTGTAAAAATGCAATTGAAGTATAAGCACGTGGGGAATATTCTGAACTGTGTATTTGAGCTGCTCCTAATTAACAAAAGGAAACAGTTTAGACCATGAAGTATTCCTTTTCAACTTGTACTCATGAGACAGCATTAGTTAACAAATATTTTAAGTCTGCACAATCACGCTCCAGAAATGACTCTCACTGGGACAGCTAAGCATCTTTCAGCATGCATACTGGGATTAGAAGTGTACAGATCTCATTCAGATCTTCTATGCAGTCATGGAAATAATCTGCAGCTTCTCTAGTGCAGAGTACTAAACACACTTCAGCTGTATAAAATACTTGCATTATACAGACTTGACATCAACATAGCCAAACAAAAATGATGTCCCAGCATGAATGTACTTAATAGATTTTTTCAAAGGCATTTATACTAATATAGCTTATTTCCACATAAAAAAAGAAAAGCTACTCAGATTAACTGCATCACAACAGACTTGTAGAATATTTCAAATAAAAACACTGGCTGCACAGTACAGTCACACCAAGGAATAGAAGATAAAACCCCCACATATGTGGGTTTTATTTAAGAAATACTTGAGATCTTGAATCTGAACAGTTATCATGCACACTGCCGGGGAGCCTGGTACAAATATGAGATCTATGATCAGAAGGATTATCTTGGGAAACATGGAACATTGTTTTGCATGTCTCTCATTGTCTCTCCAAACTGACATATCCTGGAAAAGGACTGAGCATACCTGCACATGCTACAAACGCTACTGGAGTGGTTCCTGTAACCCAGATGACAATGTCTACCACAACTCAAGTTACAGAACAACCTTTCAGTGGCAAGGAGAGTTTTCTATGTCCCCGAAAATGGTTTTGCATTAATATTTTTTAGAAGATTGCCAAATGCACACAAAGTACACATACTGCTTTCTTTGATATTTTTATAACACAAGAAGTCTCCTGCCAGCTTAGGGAGGAAATGATACTATACTTGGGTGTACAATACACATTGTATTCATCCAAAGCGAAGCTGAAGAAAAAAAACAAAACCAAATCAACCATCACAATATACACCTTCCACAGAGAACAAAAACCAAGAGCCCAGAGAACAAAAAAGAAAAGAGACTCTCAGAATTTTTACTACTATTTCTAGCCACCTCTTACATCTAGAACCATGCCAGTAAGTAAAAGACAAATATAAGAAGTATTTTCCAGATAGTCTCTGCCAGGGCAACCAGAACGTGCAAATATTAGATTTATCAGTTCCCAGACCTGCCCTTGAAACAAATCTACAAAATGTAAGTTTACTCTTTGGAAAGAATGTCTCAAGATAGTACATACTTTAGATTATCAGTAGATGTATAGTAAGTAAAGGTCTACAATTTCTACTGAGGGCAAGTGTTCAAAACACAAGCAATGAGGAAAACATGAAAGTAGGAAAATTACCCAGCAAAGAAACATGGAAGTTGTAGCTTAGGCCTAGCCATAGGCCTGAAAAAGAAAATGGAAATAAAAATACCTAATGATAGAAGTAGCTTTCAATCACAGCAAGTGAAAGTGAGATTGCATTTAATTAAAGCATAAGTTATGGAATAGTAAATTATTCAAATTTACAGGTTACACAAAAAGAACTATTGCAAACGAAGACAGGAAAAAGAAGTGGGGAACAAAAACATGTGAATGAAATAGAAACTACCTTAGTTTGCCTGATTAAAAACACAATCGTGAATACTTCTGATTCTGTTCACAATTCAGAAACCCATGCAAAATAAAAACATCAAACAACTCAGGATGGACAGTGTAAAATCCAGGCTGAATCTATAATCCCAGTGCTCCAAATGAAAATACTGTTCTGCTGGTGGCCAAATTCTGCTTCCATTTAGATCTGAGAAATTCCACCCAGCGATTTAAACGCCTCGTACGACCAGTTGCAACTTCACTGAGCTAGGTTCTAGAGCTTGCTTGCCATAAGTATTACTGAGACAATATGAAACTTCATACTGTATTTTTGAACTCTACCCTTAACAGACAAACAATCAATAAGAAATACTGCAATAGTTGCCTTTAAATGCAATAAAATTATAAGCATATCTCATTGTTCCAGTCTCCAGTATCCTCCTTATCATCTCAGTCCCACCTTCTTTGCTTCTCTGAACTGAAACACAGCTTCTTTCCTCAGACTGCTGCCTTTTCACCTGCTGAGCCCATGGCTCTTCAAGGGCTGGGCTGAAGTTGATGCGAAGAGTTCCCCTCCATCCTAAATGATCCTGTGATTCAGAAGCAAGCAGTTTCTCCCCCACATCCACTCAGCGGGGACAGGGGGATGCATGATGACAGAAGGAATATGCATACATACTGAACAAAGGGGACTGAAAAACAGGGACATTGACAGACATTGTCAAAAGTAAAGCAAAACAATGCTTGCTGAAGAATGTGTTGTTTCTTAATAGAGCCAGTGAATTATTGTACAAGTGTATCTACCCTTCTAGGTATTAACATTTGAATTGGCAGAGGCATTTCAACTCATGTATATTAAATAACACTATAATATTAAATAGTATGTATTATAATAATCTTTAATAATATTAAGTGGCAGATGTATATTAAAAAAAACAACAACAAACACCTCTGTCCTAAAAGAGATGACGAAAATCACAGCTTGGAGTACTGCCTTACTTTGCTGCATCAAACGCAGGAGGCAACTGACAGAAACTGTAACCACTAATTTACTAATCCCATGCTCACAGAGGCTTTACCTACAAGAACAAAGTTTCAGAAAGAAGATAAATTTAGGAACAAAGCAACAGTAAGTGGGATTTCTCCATCGTATCCCCTTATTCCCTTCCCTGGACCGAAGGTGCTGCGCCAAGAACAGGCACACAGACAGTGGCTATCCCTCTCTGACTATGGAGCATCAGATTTCAAAAGGAACCCAATGGAAAGAGAGAATAGTTCTTTGTTCAAACATGCATTTCGGAGAAAAAGAACTAGTCCTTAAGAAGTCTGTAACAATGAAGCCTGCTGTCCTGATACAAGGGAGAAAGGTTGTTAATGTTCTTGGAATTTAGCCATCCATCCTTCCCCCTCTACCTCCTTATTACGGTTTTAAGTACAACTTCCCACTCCAGCAAGTCTTGAATTTTGGGTCCCTGAAGAGTTGGAGGATTAACACACTGCAAGTTCTATACAGCTGCAGATAAAAGGCATGTAAGCCCACTACATTTTTAAAGAACCGCTGTCCACTTTGAATTATAAACACTTTTTTTTTGTTGTTAATGATCTTCCCCTCTTCAAGCATCTTTTAGCTACAAATCCTGTACATGACTGGAGTGAAATCACCGGCCCAGCTACAACAGAACACAACTTAGAAAAAACAAACAACAGTTTAACAGAGTAATTACTAAATCAGAAAGTTTTAATACTGGCTATTTTAAATGTTACAGTGCACTACAACATCATACAGAAAGGTGATTGGGAAAGTTACTATCTCCAAGATTCGCTATTAAGATTATTCACAAGCTTTCTAAGATTGTTTAATGCAAAATGCATTAAACACATGCAAGCTGGGAGGAATTTTCAATGGTAAAAACAACAAAAAAAGCATAACTATAGGAAGAAATTGAGCTATGTGAACCACTCAACAAGAGAACTGTGCTGATAAAATAATTGAAAATGGAAATAAGTGATAAAATGCTGATCTGCAGATGTTTACGTTATTTACTATTAGAAGCATGTACTGATGTTGAGACCAGCTTGTTAAAGCCCATTATACACAAAGACTGTCTTTTATGAGGCAGGTCTGGTACAGAAGGTGTTTTCACTTCAATAGCAACGTGTGCATACATGCAATATATGGAGCCCATGAAGACTGAAGGAAGAAAACAGAGCGTAAAGCAGGAACTCAAAAACTTGTTCCTTTCAGACAAGGAGAAAAAAAATCACCCTTCAATTTCAGCTTCTCCAATCTGTTTCCCAAGCCCATTGAATACCAACATCAATTAGTTATGCAGAGATTAAAACCATGCCCAGAACACTGACAATTATTAAGGGCTCACTTTATAAGTGACCAGAAGCATCGAGCAATACATCCTTGGGCAGCAGCAGTAAGTGAAATACATAACATGAGGAGGAGGAGAAGGGAAAAAAAAAAAAAAAGAAAATTAGTATTTCCTCCAGAGACTCAATATTGTCCCAGTAAAGCAAGTCACCACCTCAGTTTTCCCCTAAAGGAATGAGGGATTATAAAACTAGCATTACCACATGTGGGATCCAAGAACAATTCAAAATAACTCCTTGGCTCCTTTAAGATATTGAACCCGAGCTCATTTGGACAACATCTTCTAAAGAAATCAAAGAGGTGACCAATTTAATAAAGTAACTGATGACGACACAAGGTTGCAGCAGAAGAATATAAATTGCTTTCACATTGTGGTAAAATTTCTATTAATTTCAAACATTTAACTGTGCAATCAAATGCTACAAGCTAATCTCTAAATGCAGAAAAAAGTACAAGGTCAAATGCAGTACCAGACCCAAAGTCCAGCTTCACTAAACTGAAGATGTAGTGGATGAAGATATTGGAAGTCACCGACTTGCTCCAATCCCAGGATAGGACCATGTCCTTTTTCAACAGCACACTTACACTTCTGGCTGAATTTCAGTTTAGAAAACTCAGTCCTCACTTAAGGTTTTAATTCAGCCACTGTCTATCCATCAAAAAAACCCAGTCAGGTGAAAAAGAGTGAAGTATCAACAGATAAGAAACAAATTATTATCGCTCTGTTGGGGAGGAGGTGTAAGAAGGGGGAGAGAAAAGGGAATAAATCCATAAACACCTGATTTAGTTTTAACTCTGTAGATGCTCTGTTGAAGAAAAATCCTTAAAGATACAACTAAGTTCAGCATGTTCTTAGCGTGTCAAAAATTCAGCACACCTGTTACAAATTGACCCTCACATTTTTCCACTGAAAAAAACATGTATGCAAAATTATTTGTGAACATAACTGTAACATTTTAAGAGATGCCTCAAGAGGCACGTATCTTCCAAATACTTAAAACTGAGGACGTATATATTTAAGTACCTGTTCATATTCTGCATACATTTGCATAGCAAATACCTGGTTCTACAAACTAATGCCTACTGTCCTTCAGGATGAAAAAAAATATATCATGCCTGAATGTTTCATGTTAACTGCTAAACAAATATGCTCAACAAAACAAAACAATTCCAGCCTTTAACAATACCACTGTTCACCAACCTACTGAATTTTCTAAGACAAACTCATGCAAAAATTGCATTCTTTTTATGAATACCACTTAACAGGTGCTCGAGACACTCCAAGCAGATTCTAAGTCAGGTCTTCTGAGTAGTACCAAAGGAAAGCTCTGGCATTTGTGCAAATGTTGTCACCCAAACAAGATAAATACTCATCAGAATACACACCACACTCAATTATCTTCCATTTTAGTAAATATCTGATGACAAAACATAGATATATGTAGATACAATATCCTCCAAGATCAAAAGAAGATGACATGGAAAGACCCATTCCACAAATTCAAATATAGACTGCTGAAAAAAAAAGTCTTTGCACATGGTAGTTTTTTTGTTTTGTTTTGTTTTGTTTTTATTTTACTCTAGGAGATGAATTTCTATGCTTTCCTACTGATACAGTATTGAAGCAGCAGGTACTGACTGAAGTTACCTATAGCAGCACTTAGCATACTTGCTATCAGTACAACCCGCGTTGGAGAACACTGTTCTCTTCAGGTTGCAGTGTAATGCAGTTGGAATAGCTGTAATGCAAATGTGTTTATTTTGCTTATAGGCATGTGTTGCTGCCTACAAGCAAAACAAATGGCCCAAGCAAGAGTTTGACACTGGCACCTCTCCTCTTTTGTAACCTGGGTGTGGCGACTTGCATCGCAGCCTGTTAACTAGAACTCTGTTCTGAGCAGTCTTTAACAAGTCTTTCATGTGAGCACTAGATCGTTGCCTTCAAATTCAGTTGTGTTTATTACATAAAAAATAGAGCAAATTTTACTACTACTGTCTGTCAATTAAATAACGCTGAAATTGTATACTTGTTGATCAATTTCCAAAAGCAGTCTTGCTTGGTTTGATCATTACTTAAAGGTATAAATAAAACATCAGGGAGGGAGAGTGACTTCACACTAACCTGGTATCCCTGGAAGAAACTTAGAATCTCCTTCATTCCTGTGTTATATGGCAAACCCTGCATTCGGACTAATGCTCCAGGCTGGGGTAGAAGTGGAGTGTGGGTGGCAGTGGCAGCAGCAGCTACAGCTCCTGGAGGAGCTGTAAGATATCCCACTGTGGTAGGGGATACTGGAGGACTATAAGAGAGAAGAGGCAAAATTGTTATCAAAAGAAATAACTGATTTTAGCACGCAGAGAAAAACTGAGAGTTCAAATATAAGAATAAGGTTAAAAAAAAAAAAAAAGGTAACAAGCAGCTTTGATATAGAAACTTTGTCAATTTTTCCAACTTCTCTTCAGCATTTAATGACTTGCAGAAGGGACATAGAGGAAAACAGCCAGCATTTGTAGTTGATAAGGTAAAAAAAGCAGATGTTCCACTGGGGAGGAGAAAAACGAGCTGCAGATGACTTCTTCTAAGATCATTAACAAAACCATGAAGAAAGCATGGGAGAAAAATTGTAGAACGAAGATCAAGGGAAAAAAATCTGGTGCTTTTAAGCCACAAAAAGTGAGTAAAGCAGTATCTCCATTCAAGGCCCATCTGACAAGTTACCATGTACTCAGGCTATTGTCATGAGCCTAGGAAGAGCCAATAAACTATTTCCCCACAGATCCAACCACCAGGCTACAGTGAACCATCTTGATAACATCAGTGAGGGAAGAAAGGCGGAGATAATTTGCTCTGTATACAAAGTATTTTTTTGGTCTCATTGATATAAGACATTTAAGTTAGTATGTATCTATTATAAGCCTTTCAGTATGAAAACAGTATTGTAAGTACAACATCAAGCTAAGAGAAGACAGTAGAGGCATGGCTTCGTATTTAGCCAAGAAATAGAACTGCCTTGATGACATCACATCAATGCCAAAAATGCTGCTAAACATTAGAATTACATTATTGCGAGGTTCAACCAGATCCTATGGAGAAGGGTGAGCATCATTAAAAGGCCACAGAGTAGTTAAAATGTCTCCACTGATCAACAATTTCTCAGCATTTATCTACAATTTAAATAGCTATTGAAAGGTAATTACACAGCTGCCTAATCTATCGCAATAAAATGACAAGAGAAGCAGCCGAGTCTAGGGGATACCTGGGATAGTAAGCTGTGTAGTTCATATAAAGCTGAGCAGCCTGAGCTGGGTAGTAGGTAACAGCTGGAGGAGCAGCAGCTGAGGCCTGGGGAGTCCTTGCTGTTGGCAAGAGGGCTTGTGGCTGGTAAAGCGCTGCTTCTGCTGGGATCACAGCTGCTGTTTGAAAAGCAGCATAAGCTGGTGGAGAAAGACCTAAAAACAAACCAGGATATGAGAACAAAAAGCAGTCAGAACGCAGATCCCTGGCTTTAAGAAAGGACTTGCTCATCCCAGTGAGCTTAACATCCAGGTATGATTTATGAACACATACAAATATTGTTCTCTAGCCTCTCCCTGAGCCGCATTTCCGCGAAAGAAAACTGTAGCATTTGAAGCGAGTTCTTCCTAAGAGTTCACAACTCCTACAGTTGAGCACCCCTGTCTATATGTAAATGGTAAGTAGGGAACTTCAGAGTTATTCAAAGAAAGCATAAAGCCATGTGCATAGAGAAAGCAGGCGTGCACACCAACACACCCTTTCTTCTTTCTAACAGAAGTCGTTCTCTGTGAGACAAGAGAACCATAATTAGCTATACCCAAAGAGTACCTTCTTAATGCTCTAAAGCAAGACAGAAAGAGCACTCATTGACAGCTAGAGTACAGAATTATTCCCTTTTTAAAAATCCCTCTAATTCCAAGTAGATTTCACAACAAGCAAGTCCACTGCAGAGCTCAGAAGAACAGTACACCCACAAAAAGCAAAGTGTGCAACTATTTCACTGGCAAGGCCTTGCTGCCCTCTATGCACCACCGAAAATTCAATAAAAAAAAATGCCTCCAATCAGTCCCATTATTGCCCAGAGGGAACAATTCCAATCTCAGCATGTATACAGATGAATGATTATTGATCATGGCAAAACCCAAGTCAAAAGGCGAAAGGCCACAAAGCTTCAGCACCTACCACATATCAGCCTTTAGCAGCAGAGAGCAGAAGAAATGCAGACTTACATGGTAACTTACATGGCGGTGGGGATAAGCCACTACGATTTAAAGTGCCACCCATTAAAACAAAGTTCATCTCCTCTCCTGAACACTGGAATACTTCCACATAACGGTCCTTCATCATTTTTTTGTGACATTTTTGAGCCACCATAAAGGCTTTGTCAGCAGATTTCATTTGGATAAAAGCATCACCTGATGGTCGTCCCTTTGGAAAAGAAAAAGCAATAAGCTAATGTGTAATTTAACCATTCAGAACACAAGAAATGCAAAAAGTCCCAAGATAAATACCTACTTACATATTGTTCTTCTGTATCTAGTACTAATAAGTCAATCATTACTTTTAGAAGCAAAAAGGCAAGACTTAGGTATCCATCACCCAGTTAACTTAATACTACCTCCTTCTGCAGAAAAAAGACTAGAGCTAACATTCACATTACATCAGGCCACACTTGATCTTTTCCGTTTGAATTTCCAACATCTCCAGGAGATGAAGATGCTGTAGATCTCTCTCATTTATTTACACAAAGAGTAGCATCTCAATGCTTCTGTGGTCAATGGTGCTTATTCTTGACTCAGGAAGACAAGTTAAAAAATATCCTTATAGCTGCACCAATAAAATATACCCAAAACATAAGTTAAATAAGCAGCTTCCTTTAAACTCCAGTAAGTCTTTAGTCATGTTAGAAAAAGAAGTCCAAAAATGCCACTCAAACAATGCAGCTACCACTGAATTAAAAAAAAAAAAAAAAAAGCCATTTCTATTCTGTGTATTTCCAGAACTTGTCTGAAACACAAAGGACTATTTCAAGGCAGCCTCCAAGACAAAGCTATTGTAACAAGTCCTGCCACAAGCATCGTCCTCCCCTACCTTAAGCCTACACGTACAGAAAGGAAAACAGATACGTATGTAGAAGGGAGGGCACAATGTGGGAGAAGAAAAGACATATATTGAAGTATTTTCTCAAAATTATAGAAGACCTAAGGCATAGCAAATAATAGGTAGGGTACCATGACTTCTAACCATCTCCAATAACTGGAAATAACATCTTCAATAACTTAGCTTTCATGCAGTGCTGTTACCTGTTGATTAAGGACCATGTGAACTCCATGAGGCTTTATATCAGCTGTGGCATCTCCCATGAAGTCCAGGATATCATCAATGCCAGCAGTGTAAGGAAGGCCTCTAAGCCGGACACAGTCCCGTATGCTACCCGTGGCAATTGTATATGGTGGGGGTATAACAGGAATGATGGGAGTTGGGAGGGTGGGAATAAGAGGTGTTGACATGTATCGATTAAGTACCTGTAAGGAAAAAAACACTTGGATAGAGATTTACACAGCATCTAGTTAAGCACAAATCAGTTTCCACAACGCTATTTCATACAGTTCAATAAATCCACGTCCAACATCAGAGAAAAACATTTTCTTAAAACAAATTTCTGTGGGCAGCTTTCTGTTGGGCGTTTCAAATTCATAACTCAGAAGGAAGACAATACAGATCTGACATATTTAACCTGCTAGACTCTACTAACAGACTTTTGTAAGTTCATTACATTAAAAGATAACAGTTCATTTCTGACCATCCCAAAAAGAAGCATTTGGGAACAACATTTTCACTAATATATCAGTACTGCCACTTACAGTTTTTTCTTAGATTAGGATAAATTAAAGCCAGCCAATTTAAAAGAACTGAGACCTGAAATAAATGACAAGTAAAAAGCCCAGCTCTAATTCATTCATAAAGCTAACAGGTTAATAAACAAAGACCCTTGTTTAACCAGAAAAACTATCTTGAGGCACAGGGTTTCTGAAATGAAGGTAAGAGCTATAGGAGGCCTTGATCTCAACATTTTATTTTCTCTTGACTCATCCCACGTGACAAAGGGAACAACTTACGATTGGGATCTATTGCTGAAAGATGTATTTAACAGTGATTATCAGAAACACCTTCCACTGAAAGAGGCACCAAATGAAGAGATTACAAATCTTTAGCTTTGTCAGTAACGATTCAGCAAAAGGAATTCCTCTCAATAGGAGTCTCTTTCTCAAGAATCTATTCTCAAAACACATTTCAGGCCAGAAATATATTATATACTTATATATTTTTAAAATATATTATATATATAAAAGGCTATATAAATACAGCCACTGTTTTCTCAAAGGCCAGATGCAATCTTATAATAGCGCTTTTTGGCATTATTAGTCTAGAAATACTCTGTCAGGCAGAGAAATTTAGTATGTGATTCAGTACAAAGTTGGTGGTGCCAAAATAAACTGGTGCTTTACTGGTTTAAGAAGATGGTAATAGGAACTGGTGAAAGAAAAGAGGAAAAATATTGGAATTGATTGAGAAACATCTCACTTCCTTTCGCCAGACATGAGATACCTGCAGCTAATTCTTAGCATCCAACAAAACAACTGTAGCAAAAGCTATTTTAATGTAGCTAGATTTAAATTTTGCATTCAATTCTGTGCACTGGAGATGAGTTTAAAGACAATATTGCAGCGTTTCAAGTATTACTACCACGTAATTACTACAATCTTGAACTTTTCTAGTATAATTTTTCAGGTTCCAGATTAATTAATTTCTTTTAATTAATTAATTGATTTAATTATTTAAAATAATCCAATAATTACTTTATGGTCTGAGAAATGTGACAGTAAAAAAAAAAAAAGAAAAAAAAATTTACACAATTTTCCTTGCCAATCAGTAAGCATATTTCCCTTCCCAGAAGTAAACACCTTTAGTATATCAGACTCCCACACTTGTCCACAGGATATTTGTGTGCAAGTACTGAAAGGAGTCTTTAACTGTTAAGTTTTGAGTTTCACAGCCAATAGTTACAACCTGCTGAACTTCTGCTGCTGTGCTCCTGAAGAGTTCAATGTAACGCTTCCCAAGTATTTCTTTGTGCTTTTTAAGTGCATTCTGTGCATATTCTTCACAGGAAAACAACACAAATGCATCTCCTGTGGGCCTGCCATCTGGGTACTTGACAAAGAGAAGTCCTTCTTTCCCTCCTGTGACTGGACACTCTGGCCCCAGGAATCCTAAAACATCCTCCTGAGTAGCAGTGAATGGAAGACCTCTCATCCGGATGATAACTTGATTCTCTTTAGATAAGAACTGAGCCACTTCATTGGAGGTACCTAGTACAAAGAGAATAGTGCATGGACAGCCAATTCCATAGGACACAGGAGCAGATGCACATTAAGGAGCAACACAGCAGTAAGTAGCTAGCAAGAAACCCACAGAAGACCAGAAGCACTACTTACTCCCAAACTGATTTATCTTAAAGTGGACCCTCTTACCCCTAAAGTTGTTCATATTTTAATGAAATTGAAACAAATAAGAGATTAATGTCAGGTACAAAGATAATTCTGCTGCAAAGGCTCCTCTTCCTCTCAGCAAACTGAGCCTGCTAAGATCACAGTCCAAACGCTCACAGCTTTAAGTCAACCAAATGAAAGCAAAGTTTCACAGGGTCAAGGAATCTTAGACAGCAAAGCAGGAAAAGCTACCTCAGGAATTACTTATGCCCTCAGCCAACAGAGAAATCAGAACTATAACAATTTAATGAAAGTAACACTGAGCTCCATGATCACTTACCTCCTGCAATTTTTAAGAATTCTTCCCCAGTTGCTTTGTAAACCTTAAAGAAAAAAAAAACCATGAAAATTACAACATTCAACTCTTTCGTGTGTGAGGCAGTGTATTTTGCTTACTTTGAGCAACTTAGGAGCACACCTTGTTCTTCTTTAAAATCATACTCTAAAATAGTCAGATTGCTTTTCAAATATTTGTTTCAAGTTGCTACTTCTTACCTCAATGTATCTGCTACCCATGTGATGCTTATGTCTTTCCAGTGCCAGATCTCTCTGTTCAGAATTGACAAATCGAACTAATGCTTCACCATTTCTTCTTCCTTGAGCATTCAGACAAAGGGCCACGCCACCTCTGGAACGTAAAGCCAACAAATTAAGCAGTGTGATGTTGGATCTCACGCCGTTTGTCACTTTCTCAGCTTCTGCGCAGGGGAAACATTAGCATGGACTTCTGAGAGAGAACGCGCTAAATATTAAACACACACGATGTTAAAGAAAGTGATAAAGGCAAAACAAGTTCTTATCTTCTTACTTGGCAATATTGAGCCCTTTGAAGAATCGGGCAATATCTTGGTCTGAAGACTGCCACGGCAAACCTCTAGCACGTATTACCGTCTCGCTATCCACTGTTTCTGATTTGCTGCTGCACAGAAAGAAAAATAAATTTGTAAAATTAAACTTTTGTCTAGGTTTCCCATTATCTTATCAAATTTCCATTTAAATTGAAAATCTAGAGTATATTCATCGTTGAGATTCTTCAATTCTGCTCATTTTAGTAAAGAAAACAAAGATAACTGGGATAATCCCTTCAGATACACAATGCCCAAGGTGTGTTGTCATCACATCCAGTTCTTTAAGAAAAATAAGAAATGTCTCAAACTGAAGTAATAAGGAGCTTCCACATTTCATTCAGAAGTTCTAACAATCTTCAGATTTTATCCTAAATCCTGAAATCATTGTATATGATTATGAAGCAGTCCTAAATGTGAATTTATATTATTTATGCTTAGTATATTTGATTCTACAGTTCATGAAGTATATTTGAAAACTGAGAACTGCTCTGCTTGTTGTCGGCCTAAGCCAAATTCAATTTAAATCGGAAAAAAAAAAGGAGGAAAAAAGATTGCAGAAAAGCAGAGCTGTCTGTCTAGAAAACGAGCCCACAACAAGAGATCTGCATACAGTCAAAATGCCTCCAAAGTTGTAATTCAAATCAAAATATGGTACAGGGAAATGCCCATTTTGATGAGCCTCTGAAGAGGCAGAACAGAAAAAACACCCAAAGCTGGGTAAGGAACATTTCTTTTAGTCAATAGCTTCCATTTTGACATTCGAACAAAGAACAAACTGAAAATACAAAAATACATCCAGGTACTCTTTGGCTAGACATCAAGGCTTTCACAAAAGCGTAAGTTACGCTTCTGTCAGACAGAAAAACCCCTTAAGCAGTCTCTCGAAATGATTTTCTTCTCATTTGCTTCAGCTACAGCTTCACAGATAATTCTTCAAAAGTATCACATAGCTCAGCTCCATACAGAGTGCACAAACCCCTGTTGACACAGGGAGCGTTCACAAATATTTTTTCACGATTGGTTAGGATAAGTCAACCTCATTCCCATTCAAAACAGAAACCAGTGAACAGCGTTTCACCTGCTGTGACTTTAAAGGCAGAGTAAAACACAGAATTCAGTATACTAGCTATGGTCTGTGCACCAGATTACTGAACACACCGTTACTTTTCTCAGGATCCAACCTACTTCCATAGTGACAGCAGGGAAACACTTGCTAGCTTTCTCTGCTGCAGATGAGACTCAGCTTTGGTTGTAATGAACTGTGACAAAGGCACTTACCAAGGACCTGTTTCGTACTTGTATTTCACAGTTTCAGGGTCAGTAAATATGTGATCTGCAACAAAGCGGGAAGTTTAAACATAACCAGGGTCAGAGGTTACTTAAGAATGACAGTTCCACTGGCCATTCATCAAGAGAGAAAAAATTTCAGTATTCTGTGTAAATAGATCACTTACCACAATTTTCAGAGAGCATGCTGAAAATGATAGCCACCATTGTTTTTACTTGCCACACGCCAAAGTCCTCCTCTGCTTCATCTGTCCCTAAGCCTAGATCTGAACAGGCAATTAGAGAAAATAACAGACTTGAACAAATAGTCGTAAACAAGCCACAGGCTTTCCTGTTATTAACAAAAAATTGATAATCAAGTGATACCAGCCTTCACAGGGACACATGGCCATCAGGCATTTGTGACTATGCTCACAAACTGGTTAATATTCACTTTCACAGTCAACATTCTGAGAACTACTGATAGTGTTAACAGCTCAAAAAAAGTAGAATAAATTCCTATCACTTCAAACATAACTGAACTTTAACCACATTCTTCTGGAGCCACAGAATTACTCCTAAAATTTAGATACAGAAGTGGTTTATTTTGTCCATTTTTTCAATTAGTTTTTTGTTTTACACAAAACAGAATCAAAGAATAATAATTGTCTGCAAACATTGGAAATTTGCAGGCCATCTAGCTCTGAAAAGGCCCACCGATAGCTAAACCTTTCTCCATTAAGATCAAATACACATGCAAGGGATGGTTTTATTTTAGTGTTGGTGTGCACCTTAGTAATTTACTAAATATGGTCTAGATTCCATTACTAGAGACAAAGAAAAACCATTACAAACAGACCCTTGCGTGCACACACACACTTCAGCAAACGTTAATTTGATTTTGCAGGCATGAGATTTTTTAAAACCCATCTTAATTTAGGAGAATAAAACCCATAACAATCACAAGGATAAAACCTAAAAAAGAGAAATCAATTCTGTTGCAAAAACTGCAGCAAAAGGATACATTCTGCCATGGTCTTGATAGTCTGGTCTTTCACGGCGGCTGAACTAGGGTAGCACGTGTGAAATTCTTTGCGCAGATCATAAAAGGAATAGAAGCATTCTGACAGCAGGAAATTCTACAAGGAAAGCAAAAAAAGCATTGTACACATTCCTTCACACTCTGATCAGTATTTCTGGACTGAACGATGCCATCTCAAGAGCTACATAGTTGCATGTCATCAGCCTGTCTAAGATAGACCAGGTTGGATTTTTTCCTCCTTTGGAACAGTTCAGACACTGCAGTCTTACAGAATTCTCTCTCTACATGAGCACACCCAAGTAACTGCTGAGAGGTAGGCCTATGCAAAACAACTCCACATCTAGGAAAAGTTACAAAACCCTCCAAAATTGTTTTTCCTGCTATATATATTCTTCCCATTAGGACACTGTTATTTCCTCTTTTGCGGCAACATTTAAAAGCAATATGGTACTGAGACATGGTAACAGTACGTATCAATATTGTCAGAACCTACAAAATATCTTCACAAACTTAAAGACACTCCTTCACTATTACATATTTGATAACAACTTCAGTTATATAACATTATTACACAAATATTTAAGCATTCTTTCATTTGAACGTTGGCTCCTGTCCCCATGTTATAGCCCAGAACTAGTTCTGCTAATAATTTCTCTTTTACTCTCCCCAACTGTTTCACTATATGGAAGTTTGCCTTTGCTCTGAAAATAATTGAGAAAAATCACAAAGCAGCCCTTGTTAGCAATTGCAAGAACCAGCTTCTGAGGCTTAATAATACTTAGTGTTCAGGAAAAATTAAACTGCAGCAAATGAAAATGTATTGAAGAAAAAGAAAAAAAAAGAGAGAGAGAAAAGAAAGAAATGCAGTACTGGAAGATTAAGAATGTCATCAAGTCCATTGCTTGATCAGGTATGGGCAGTTCCAGTTCCAGGATACTTTTTTGTTTGTCTTGCTTTAGTTCATTTGTGTCAAGACAGAAATATAAAGAATTACCCACAATCCATACAGCAGGATGGCATATTAAAAGAGAAACAAACAATGCTAACACATTTGAACACTAAATATCATTGTTTCCGTGTTTCTTTCCCACAAAAGCATGTGTTTTTATGAAAAGTCACAATGTTATGATTTATAATACAACACAAATGCCAAACAAGTATTTGTAAAAACTCAGCATGACCAGTACACCTATACAGAGAAGGAAATAACACAGCTGATCAACTCCAATGTCAGCTGCTCCCATTCCTGTGGGGTTTCTTCAGTCCCTGTCAAGCAGGTTAACTCGGCAGCCACCACCCCAAACAACGGCAAGCTTCTTCCTCTGCAAATCAGGCTTCATTGGGAACTGCTGCTTTGTGTGGGAGTAGCAAATAAGCTGTAGTACTGCATTCTGCTGAATAAATACAGATGGGAAACAATTGCCATTCTCCAGGCCAAGTCACTGCCTGCACATTTTCTTTCTACAGGACACTGACATATGGTCCTACCAACTTCAGGTTTGGTACAAACACATAACCCTGCTCGCGACCAGTGACTTAATTCAAACCTAAACAGAGGAATACTTCTCTTCTATCACGTCCACTGAGGTCAGACCTTTGTAATCATGCCCTACAACACAGAATACAGGCAACTTGTAGTTCTTCTTCTAACTTGTCTTTCCTTATTTTCTCCTTCATAATGCTTGCCTGGGTGTCCTCTAGTGCTCTAGCTGATTTTCCAGAATAAGTGTTGAAGCACAGTAATAGTCTACAAGGTGAGGATCATCAGAAGTATTCCTGGAGCACTACAGTTCCCAGGGTGGAACTGTGTTGCTCATCTCAAACTCAGATGAAGGACGTCAGAGAATATAGTTAAACACAGTAGTGCTCTTCTATGTCAGTTCTGATCTCATACCTTCTTAGATGTTTCTGGGTGGAGGACTTGTCGAATGAGTAACTGGCCATCACTGCAAAGGGTGTAAGAGTTCCTTCCAAATACTTTCAAATCACTGGATACCAGCTGAATAAACTGAAAAAGAGGTAACTTGCATTTACTGACTGACACACGAAATGCAATAAAACAAACAGTAACTATAAAAACTCTTCTTTTAGAAAGGTAAAAAGTTCAATAATTCATAACTTTTGAAAAAAAATGATATAGAACAGACATGAGCTCCTAAGTAAAATGCAGACAAAAAACATTTTATATTCTGCAAACCCATCAAGAACACCAGCAATAAGACAAAAAGGACAACTAGGAAGAATTTAGTGATCATATAAAGGAAGTGGTATTGTAATAGTAAGCTTCAAAATCCAAACTAATAATTAAAAATTGCTGTGCCGTGTTTTAAAGGAAAAAATCCCTCCAAGATCAATCAGAATACTAACTGTATGACAATCTTTCTTAACCTACGACACCTTTGACAACAGTTATATCCTCCATATTTTGCTTTAAATTAAACTTCAAAACAAAACAAAATCCAACCCATCACAATTTACTGTTTCAAAAGTTATATGCTAGGAAAAACAAACAAACTTTGGTCTGATGCCTTAAGAACTGAAATTATGAGCTAAAATCAAGTTACTCCTTGCATGTAGAATGGATTATCCCCAAAAAGGTCAATCCTCAAGAGGAAAGGGCTGCATCTGTCTCACTCAGTACTATTTTCCATCCTTGGACAACAGCTTCTGGCCTTTTATTAGCCCATATCAGGATTAAATTCCCTGTTCCTAATTGGTAACTAACACAGTATAGTTTCTACATATATGAAATCAGTACAAAGGAGCTCGTTAACTAACATTCAAGGCCACAAATATAATTATTCTAAGCTTCCCTCTTGATGCTACTCACTCCCAGGAAAGCATCACATCACAAACAAAGAAATAACTAATCGTGATGCAGTAGCAGCCACCCACTGCTCTCAGCTATAACCTACAGCAGAAAAATACCTCCCCTTTAAATAAGAACAAATCTGCAACTGCAAAGATATAAATATATTGTCTTTTAATCTGTGTATGTGGAAAATAACAGCTGGTTTGTTTTATTATCAACACATGCAACACTGTACATAGTTACAGTCTCTGCTTTCTAAAGACAACAGCCTAATGATCTGCTCTCACAGCTACACAATAACTTTGAACAAACATAGCAATTATGTCCCAAAGGTAAGTCTCACAAGGGAGAAATCTTACATTAGACACAGTGGTAGCAGCAAAGACAAGATTACCCAGGCTTTAATTTGAAGTAACTGCTTAAACCCAACATGGGTCCACTTAGAATCATAGAACCATAGAATCACTTTTTAGGCTTGGACAGCTAGCTCGTGTTCTTCTGCCAGTCTGAGTTCAGAAACACTGTAGTGACAGCTATTGCACGTCCCCAGACAGAGAACTGGGGACAGAAGTGAGTAAGGAGAGCTATTTACATCAGCATCTTGCACAGCTTGCCTAATTTAAAGATAATAAAGATATAATTTGAAGATGTATCTACATATCTCTGTATGTAGGTCACACTGAAAGTAATGCCTCCTATTTATTCCCATGGAAACTACAACAGATAAAAAGAGGGCAATAACAGTACTTGGTAGAGCAAACTGTCAGCTACAAAACACTGTTTATCAACGTAGTCACCACCATTAGCATTCTCACCAGCAATGACCAGGAGCCTGCTTACCACACTCAAAATCCTACAGTAGCAGAGGTGACCCACTGTTACTGTCAACACTGCTGAAACATCACCCACTGCCTCCCTTTGCTCACATCCACTGTTTGGTCTCCACACGTGTTCAGCAAGTATCAGTGAATGTCAGTGGGTGCCATTTATTTTCCATCTGGAGGAGGAATTCAGCAACACACCTTTGGTTTCTTCACACTTCCCATGTCAGAAACCATTCCATCAGACTGCCCCTCTGCTGCCATCTGTCGCACAGCAACACAATGTAACAGAATATCAGTGGAAAGGTTCAAGCCAACATGATAAAATAGGAGGCATTACTTTCAGAGCAGCCCCGGTAAGTATATATATATGTGATATTAAATAACTTCATTTTATATAAAAACAGAAGATAATTGAAACTTTTTAAAGGGTGAAATATCTCCTCTAAACCTTTCCAAAGCAATTCTTTGCACACTATCAAAGCAAACAAACAAACCACAAGACATTCTTGCAGACCAGAATGCCAGTTTCCTCCCGACTGGTAGCCCAGGTTCCCACCACGAGCTGAAGGCTTGGAGAACCTGAGGCTGTAAAGCAAGTCATTGTTTAGGAATGATTTAAAGTCAGAAAACTGAGCTCCAAGAGTGCTCTAAATACCTCAACTGATGTGTAAACACCAGAAAAAGAAGAAAATGCCAGAGCTCAAAAAGAACCACTTCAGAAATGCTGTTATGGGGCAGCAACAAATATTCTCACTGTAACAAATACAATGAGAATTGCCTTCTTACTAAATGCAACATCTTTCTCCTGTTTTAACTTCTAGGCACAGTAAAAAGCAAATATTTGTAAGAAAGGATTGGAAATGGAAGTAGGCATTAGCCTCCAGAAGATGTACAGGAGCTCTTGCCAAAGCAAAGCAGAGCCTTACTGTAGAGCAATTACAAAACACTCCTAGATCTCCAACTTTGCACCCTATGCTTCTGAAGGTGCACAGAAGGCCATATAACTCAAGTGCAATTTTAGAGCTGCTCTGATCAGAATCAAGAAGTGAAGCAGGAAATGCAGGAGTGGAAACTCCTATTTATTTGTAAAGCAAATTGCTCTCAAAAAGTCTTCAAGTTAGAAAATAAAAAGGAAAAAATGTTTGGATAAGAGAGGAAGCACTCAGACCAAACAGTATCAAATACATTGGTAAAAATAAACAAATCAAGACTGTTGCACTGAAATATTAATCTTTTTTCTTTTGTGTTTCCCATACAACTGAGAAGACAGATAAAGTCTATCACACACGTTCAGGAGTTAAAGCAACTAGAGCACATACATTTTAATGCAGCTTTATAAATACAAGTTCAGTGATTACAAGTTTCAGCTGAAAGGCCACTTGAGCCTCCTTTTTCACACTATAAATTTCAGGCAGCACCTCAGAACACAGCCTGCAACGTTCATACGCCAAATACAGCAAGATAAAAACACGTTAAGACCAGTGCCAGATTTACATTGCAATTTTCTCTCACACCTTCAACAACTTGTCCACAGTTCAACCATTTTGTAAACTCCACCCACATTCCCTTAACTCCACTCAGAAAAACCATCTCAGCTATTTACCTCCTGTCATCCCCCTTCGTCCTGCTCTCCACAGCGCTGCCCCACATTCAGGTTTCCCCCAAGCTCACACACCCTCTTGTCTTCCCTGTTCACCTAGTCATTTTGTAGTAACTGAGTTAAAGAGCGCTAATTATCGCTGTTTGCATCTTGCAACCAGTCCTCACTGCAGGAAGCACAGTGTACAGGCATCATCCTCCACCCCTTATGGTTCCGCCGCTCAGTCTGTGCTAGAGTTCTGATGAATCACTCTATATTTAAAGGAACATGTTCAATAATTCGATACACAGATTAAAAATCAAGCAGAGAAAAGAGAAAAAATTAAACAAGCTGTTCTACACATTTACCTCCACGAAACACAAAACATTTCTCAGGGAAAATGTGCTGAGAGGGAAGTAGGGAGTCAGAAGACTACTTTGAAAAACTGGCTAAACAGGCTTTTGGTCATGGAGCCGAGAGTACAAAGAGAGTGCAGAGACATGTTTTGCCAGCAGCAAAGCTGGATGAAAGCCAGCACAAGCTGCTGTGTTTCCACAAATGAATCCCAAGTGGCTGAAATGACACAGCCCCCTTCGTGGAGCCTTAACTGAACAAAGCTGTAGATCTTAGAGAAACACGAAGATTCCTCAGAGCTCTTTCAATAGTTACAGTGCACTAAAATAAACCTCTGGCTATTTGGATATTCCCATTTCCCTAACTAAAAATAGCTCCCATCCTTGAGAAAGGCCACTGCATCTGAGCTGTGTCTGTGGCTGGGATGGTAATGAAACAGATGTAATTCAGTTGCAGAAGCCATCCATCTGACAAGCGAACTGTATCTGAACTACAGACCTGCAAGCCTCACCTCTGTGCCAGACAAATTCATGGAACAAATCCTGCTGGACACTACGGCAGAGGGTAGAGAAGGAGGTGATATGGGATAACCAGCTTCACCAAGAAATATTCACCAGCTTGGTTTCACCAAGGACAGGTCCTGCCTGACCAACAACACTGTTTTTTAGGATGGTTTAACCGTAAGAGGACAACGGAAGAGCCACTGATGACATCTACCTGGACTTCAGTAAGGCCTCTGACACAGTTGTCCATAATATGCTTCTCTCCAAATTGAGAATATAAGAATTTGATGGGTAGACTGTTCAACAGATGAGGAACTGGTTGCAGGGTCATACCCAGAGACTGGTGGTCAACTGCACAATGTCCAGATGGAGACTGGTGACAAGTGGCATCCCTCAGGGATCAGTACTGGGATCTGTGCTCTTTAACATCTTCACCAATTACATCAACAGTGGGATTGAGTGCACCCTCAGCAGTTTGCAGAGGACACCAAGCTGTGTGATGCAGTCAACACACCCAAAGGATGCCACCCAGACAGACCTAGACAGGCTGGAACAATGGGCCCAGGTAAACTTCATGAGGCTCAACAAATCCAAGTGCAGCAGCTTGCATCTGGGTCACAGTAAACTCCACTATCAGTACAGGCTAGTGATGTAAGGATGGAGCACAGCCCTGTTAAGGACTTGAAGGGCACTGGTGGATGGCAAGCTGGACATGATCCAGCAATGTGCCCTCACAGCCCAGAAAGCCAACTGTATCCTGAGCTGCAACAAAAGGAGTATGGTCATCAGGTCAAGGGAGGTGATCCTGACCCTCTACTCTGCACTGGTGAGGCCTCACTTGGAGCACTGCATCCAGATGTGGAGTCCACAGCGCAGGAGAGATGTGGACCTGTTAAAGTGCATCCACAGTAGAGCCACAAAAACGATCCAAGGAATGGAACATCTTCCCTATGAGGACAAGCTGAGAGAGCTGAGGCTGTTCAGCCAGGAGAAGAGAAGGCTCTGGGGAGGTCTGACAGCAGCCTTTCAACATCTAAAGCGGGGCTGTGAGAAAGAAAGAGACAGACTCCTTAGGAGGGCCTGCTTTGATAGGACAAGGGAAAATGGTTTCAAACTGAAGGAGGGGTGCTTGACACTGGATAAGGTTGGTTTTTTTTTGTTTTTGTTTTTGTTTTCTGGTTTTTTTTGTTTTGTTTTTTACAATAAGGGTGGTGAGTCACTGGAAAAGGTTTGCTCAAGAAGGTCATGGCTGTCCTGTCCTTGGAGACATTCAAGGTCAGGTTGGACCAGGCTCTGAGCACTCAATTGAGCTTCAGACATTCCTGTTCACTGCAAGGGAGTTGGTCTAAATGATCTGCAGGGTCCCTTCCAACATGAACAATTCTGTGATTCTAAATCCAAAACCAAGATAATCTGCAGAGATTCTCTCTTCCATTCACCTCTGAAAATTAACAAACTTTTGGCTGTTTCTTTCTCATCAGGTTTGTTCCTTCTTCAAAACTGGACCATTTCTGTTTATAGCACTATCTGTTTCACTCTGTTAGCCCTACTGACCCAATACATCTAATGAAACCAGGTTAAACACAAAACTGTTCACAAAGCCAAAGAATTAAAGGCATCTTTGGAACTTAACTCTGGACAAAATCAGCTCCCAGAAAGAAGCCCAGCTTACATCCCACACTAAAGCTAGACATGCATCCATATCCCCACGTAGAAAGATGGTACTGGAAGATTTATCAATGTTCTCTGCACAATTGGATGGTCCTCACCATGGAAGAGCATCATTTCGTATCAGTGAAATTAAAAGAATGCTGCTAAATTACCTAGAGATTAAAATTTGGTGCTGAATACATGTGGATAAATAATCAATTTTCTGCCACATTATCTTATTTAAAAGTGCTCATTTTTGACTTCCATGGCATCTTTAGACTGCAGGAAGTCAAGTCACACCTGGTCCAGCCAAAAATTAAGACCGCAAACCCAACAGATGACACCTGATTTAATATGAAGCCCATCAAAAAAAAAAGCTTAACAGCCTCCATGTTCTAGAGTCCTTTGCAAAAGAGGTGTGGAGTCCCATTTTTATACACATACACAAATACACATACATTAATGTTTGCCTCTTCCACAAAAAGAAGATTCTAACTGTTGCTTTGACAGAGAATATGCTTAATTAAAAAAAATAAACAACAACCTTATGCAGGAGTGACATCTTTTGGTCACGATTAAAAGGAACACTTTCATGAATAACTCAGAAAAAAAAAGTTATTTTAGCTCACCTAGAATCCTATATTCCATTATACTCCCTTGAACTTTAATTACTCATACACAGCTGTCCACGACAAACAGCAAAGATACACTCCACAGAATTTTATAATGTGCTGTTTGAGATAAAAAGTTTTATCTGAGTCATAGGAGTCGAGCTGCTTACATCCCCTTTGCTAAAACCAGTAAAATCAGATGTGCCTCCCCTATCTCTTAAGGCCCCCATTATTTCTAAAATAGAATAAGTTCTGACTCTAATAAGCATGCATCTCTATGCAAAACAGGAACTTAACATCTACTTCAGGTCTCTTTTGCAAACATATTCTTTAATCTATGTAAAAGATCTCCTCCATCAACAGTTGCTAGAATGAAGAGTGGGACAGCATAGGCTCCATTACAGGCATGTGGCTCCTACATACAGATGACTATGTAAGGATCTTCTTTGTATAGAATTATGCATATGGACAAGTTAAACTAGGAAATCTTATCAGATCAGTTGAGCATCTGTGTTTGCATGTCTAATAACTCAGGCTTTCTAAATTTATGAAATTGAGGTTTCTAAATTTCACGTCATTATTTCTCAAAGCTCTGCTTTGGATCCTGAAAATTATCACATTTTCATTACATTTTACTAGCATTATGAATTTTGAGAACTACGGTTTATTGGACAGGTTGACAAAAGGAATTTATCTACCTCAGCGTATCACTGACACTAAGATCTATTCAGATTTGCACATATAACAGTTTTATGTTGCAGAAACAACTTAAATAGCAACAATAAAGTGCTTTTTTTCCTTCAACCCATAAACATCAGAGTCCATTTTCATGCAAACTCCCCCACTTTGACACATGTCCTTGGTCAATTGAAAAAGATACTAAACTTTCCTCCTAATTATAGCTCTCCTAGCAATGAGACCACACATTAGTTCACTGCAAAGTGCAGCCTACATGTGCATCTCATATGCCTCAACTAAAGCCAGACTACTTATCACCATATATGATATTCAGACTTGTGTTTAGAAAAAAAATACAAAATAACCATTACTTATTACACATTACTGTAAGTCACAACATCAGAGCTTTAAGCTGTCTTTTAGGCCTTGGTGTGAGTTATTCTTTGCTTGTAGCACACGTCACAAAACAATGATGTCTTCTTCCTGCTAAGAGAAGCATCAAACACAAATGAAAAAACAAAACACAGGCAAAAGATATTGCAGGCCTTGGAGACTGATTTCACAGAGTGTCCTCTACAATTTATCACCAGAGAACAGCCTCAACCAAGCATATTCTTGCAGGTGCAGTTCCTGGAATGAGATTTCCATTGTCTGCCCTGTGAATTTGCAATCTCCCCATCCTTGGAGATACACAAGACTCAACTGCACACAGTGCTGAGCAGCCTGTTCTAGCTGACCCTGCTTTAAGGGGTTGACCTAGAAACACAAGCCTGCTCCAACCTCAGCTATTCTATGACTGTGGTCTCTTAGGGCTCTTCGTTTTGTCTACTCTGCAGCTAAACAAGAGTGTTACATCAGTGTCACCTTAGCTCATATGTGGAGTCTGCGTGTGTCTTGAGAGAAAGGGTGAGACACAGCAGAGTTTGATAAAATAACTCTTCTGCTACCAAACATAAGCAAGATTGGAGCATTGCTGGAAAAAAAAAAGAAAAAAAAAACACCCAGGGAAGTCTCCCTTAAGAATTAAAGGCTTTAACAGCATGAGAAATCGCACGAGTAACAGCTCATCCGTGTGGTATACAAAGCTTGAACATACACACTATATCCATGTGTGACATGATGGCTTTGGAATATGCTCTCACCTGGACTTTGTGCCTTAGACTCAACACCCACAAGGGTTTCACATTTATTTACAATACTCTCCACTGGCAGTTTTCTACTCCTTCACTCTTCAAACCTTGTTGATAATGTCAGCTTTATCCATGCAATGGTGGAATTTAAAGCATGCCAATACTACTGGAAAGTGTGCAGACTGCATTTCAGCAGTATTTACAAGTATGATAACCCTTCATTGTGCTAGGTAACTTTTTAAACAGCAAACCCTATAGTAAGCCATTGCCTTTGTTCATCTGTTAACTGCTATTCCACATGGCTGATAATGGATGCATGGTGACCTTGTACTGAAACTGCTGTATGGAGAAAAAGCAACACTTGAGCCAACAAGCTGCAGCTG